>NC_063048.1:38578146-38615623 GCF_018812025.1 Megalobrama amblycephala | reverse complement strand
TTGTATGCAAAGCAACGCGACAGCATATATGTTATTGTGTTGTCTTTTCAGTGCACAGCGGTTTGAGTTAGTTCTTGAATGCACTGTAAACGCTGGAGCGTATGTGCAATGAAATGCAATAGCACATACGGAATGAATTAGTTTTTGTAAGCATTGCATTATAACGCATTTTCAATGAAAAAGGCTCATGTTATGTTATCTCTTCAATACACAAATGAAAAAGTTAGTTGTTGTGTGCCAAGCCATGAATAGAACATATGTCATGTTTTGTCGTTTCAGTGCACAGAGGAATAAGTAAAAACTTTATGCAATACTTGTTATCTCTTCAACAGCACATATGTATACTCTTCAATGCACAACGGAATGAGTTAGTTCTTGTATGCAATGCAACGCAACAAGTGCATAGCTTATATGTTATTCTTCATTGCACAACGATAGGTTTTGTGCGCAATGCACTGCAACAGCACATATGTTAATCTCTTCATTGCACAGCAAAATGAGCTAGATCTTCTATGCTTTGTAATGCAAAATTCTCGTTCCATCTTATATACAACGGAAGTTAGTTGTTTTATGCAATGCCCATATTACGTGTTATTTTTCAATGGACAACGGAATGAGTTAGTTCATGTATACAATGCAACAAAACGAAAGTGCATAGATTATGTTATTCTTCAATTGCACAACGTTGGAGCGTATGTGCAATGAAATGCAATAGCACATATGTTATCTTAACGGAATGAATTCGTTTTTGTATGCATTGCATTGTAATGCAATGACAATTGCATTGTAATGCAAAGGCGCATGTTTGTACACAAATGTACAAGTTAGTTTTATGCAAAGCAAAACTGCTATAGCACATATGTTATATATTGTCTTTTCAGTGCACAGTGCACCCTTCAACAACTCTTCAGTGCACAACGGAATTAGCACTTGCATTCATTGAAAAGCAACAAGTGCATAGCGTATGTTTGATTTTTCAATTGCACAACGATAGGTTCTGGGTGCAGTGCAACAGCACATATTTTATCTCTTCATTCCACACAAATTAGTTTTCTATGCATTATAATGCTAAAAGCTCATATGTTACAAATTACATATTCCATATACAACGGAAGAAGTTAATTGTTCATTGCAACGCATATGCAATAAAACAGAATGTCTCTTGTATCATTCTTCAAAGCAAAAACCAATACAAGTCAGGTTATGTAGGCATTGCTAAAACATATATGATAGCTCTTAAATGCACTTAAAATGCACTTGTATAATACCATGGAAATGGAAAATGGTCCTTATTGGAAAATCGAATGCTTTGTACGCATTGCAATCGAAATCAAATGTGTTACGAGTTAGTACACCCCCAGGCTGTGAAGTGTGTCAACTTGGAGTGTAGCCTTTAAAAGGGAACAGGGTTACAGTGAAGTAACCCGGGGCGTATATATGTCTGAGCCAAGATTCCTCGATCATGAACTTTTTATACATACGCATTAACTCATTCTGATGTTACGTCAGCCATACAAAAGTCCAGCACATTTGACATATTTGAATATATTGTTAGTCGATGAGTCTTCATCAAATATGAATGTACTATCCATAATCAAAGGCTCCCTCAGAAATTAAATCAGTCAAAAAGCATAAGCAAAAGATTATTCATAAATTGTCCATATGTGACGAGCTTAACGTTTTATCTGTCCCTTGAAAATGAACCTTCTAGACATACTCATTGACTCCTTGGAATGTTACATCAGCCATTCAGTAGTGCATATTTGACCTTCGGAACACTTTTCTGGTCCAAGAGTACTCGTTCATTACCTTTCAAACACTTGACTCTTTCTGATGTTACATCAGCCATAGATAAGTTTTCATTTGACCTACTGATCATATTTCTGGCCAAAGAGCCCTAAATCATGAACTTTCTATACATACTCATGATTTCTTCTAAGGTTACTTCAGCCATACAGAAAGTCCAGTTTTGACCTAATGGACATATTTCTGGCCTAAGAATCGTTGATCTTGAACTTTCTATTTCTACCCATTACTCCTTCTGATGATACGTCAGCCATACCGTAGTGCGTATTAGACCTAATGGACATATATCTAGCCAAAGTGTGCTCGATTTTGAACTTTTTTATACATACTCAACGCCCATTTTAGGTCTACTGAAAATATTCTGACAAATTGTCCTTCATCATGAAATTTCTATAACACCTCATTGACTCTTTCTGAGTTACATCAGCCATTAAGTCTTCATTTGACCTGCTGATCATATTTCTGGCCAAAGAGCCCTAAATCATGAACTTTCTGTACATACTCATTGATTTCTTCTAAGGTTACTTCAGCCATACAGAAAGTCCAGTTTTGACCTAATGGACATATTTCTGGCCTAAGAGTCGTTGATCTTGAACTTTCTATTTCTACCCATTGACTCCTTCTGATGATACGTCAGCCATACAGTGTCCGTATTAGACCTAATGGACATATATCTAGCCAAAGTGTGCTCGATTTTGAACTTTTTTATACATACTCAATGCCCATTTTAGACAAATTAGTCTACTGAACTTTCTATAAAAATATTTCTGTTACATCACATAGAAATTAGACCTACTCCTTATTTCTCAAAAGAGCCCTCACTTTCTGACATACTCATTGACTACTTCTGATGTTATATCAGCCATTCATGTTCCGTATTTGACTCATTGGCAAAAGAGATTCAAGCATCTTTCTGATTCTGGTGTTATTTACATGAACATTTGTCTGCCAAATAGTCCCTGATGAACTTTCTATTTCTGCCCATTGACTTCATGATTGCCATACAGTAGTGCATATTTACTGATGGGCATATTTCAAAGTGTATTGGAACTTATTTTATACCTAAAGCCCAAAAATTAGCCTGAAAATATTTCTGACAAATTAGTCCTTGATCATGAACTTTCTTTCTGTCTCTATCATGTTACATCGGCCTCAGAAGTCCTTTTTTGACCTTATGGACATATTTCTGGCCTAAGAGTCGTTGATCTTGAACTTTCTATTTCTACCCATTGACTCCTTCAGATGATACGTCAGCCATACAGTAGTGCGTATTAGACCTAATGGACATATATCTAGCCAAAGTGTGCTCGATTTTGAACTTTTTTATACATACTCAATGCCCATTTTAGGTCTACTGAAAATATTTCTGACGAATTAGTCCTTCATCATGAACTTTCTATAACACACTCATTGACTCTTTCTGATGTTACATCAGCCATAGATAAGTCTTCATTTGACCTACTGATCTTATTTATGGCAAAAGAGCCCTCGATCATGAACTTTTTCATACTCATTGATTTCTTCTAAGGTTATTCAGCCATACAGAAAGTCCAGTTTTGACCTAATGGACATATTTCTGGCCTAAGAGTCGTTGATCTTGAATTTTCTTTACCCTACTCCTTTTGATGATACGTCAGCCATACCGTAGTGCGTATTAGACCTAATGGACATATATCTAGCCAAAGTGTGCTCGATTTTGAACTTTTTTATACATACTCAATGCCCATTTTAGGTCTACTGAAAATATTTCTGACAAATTAGTCCTTCATCATGAACTTTCTATAACACACTCATTGACTCTTTCTGATGTTACATCAGCCATAGATAATTCTTCATTTGACCTACTGACCTTATTTCTGGCAAAAGAGCCCTCGATGATGAACTTTCTGGACATACTCATTGACTACTTCTGATGTTATATCAGCCATTCAGATGTTCCGTATTTGACCTAATGGACATATTTGTGGCAAAAGAGTATTCAAGCATGAACTTTTTTATACATACTTAATGAATAATTCTGGTGTTATTTAGACCGAATGAACATTTGTCTGCCAAATTAGTCCCTGATCATGAACTTTCTATTTCTGCCCATTGACTTCTAATGATACATCAGCCATACAGTAGTGCATATTTCACCTGATGGGCATATATCTGGCCAAAGTGTATTCGAACGTGAACTTATTTTATACCTACATGATGCCCAAAAATTAGACCTGCTGAAAATATTTCTGACAAATTAGTCCTTGATCATGAACTTTCTATTGCACTCTCATTGTCTCTATCTGATGTTACATCGGCCATACAGAAGTCCTTTTTTGACCTTATGGACATATTTCTGGCCTAAGAGTCGTTGATCTTGAACTTTCTATTTCTACCCATTGACTCCTTCAGATGATACGTCAGCCATACAGTAGTGCGTATTAGACCTAATGGACATATATCTAGCCAAAGTGTGCTCGATTTTGAACTTTTTTATACATACTCAATGCCCATTTTAGGTCTACTGAAAATATTTCTGACGAATTAGTCCTTCATCATGAACTTTCTATAACACACTCATTGACTCTTTCTGATGTTACATCAGCCATAGATAAGTCTTCATTTGACCTACTGATCTTATTTATGGCAAAAGAGCCCTCGATGATGAACTTTCTGGACATACTCATTGAATACTTCTGATGTTATATCAGCCATTCAGATGTTCCGTATTTGACCTAATGGACATATTTCTGGCCTAAGAATTGTTGATCTTGAATTTTCTATTTCTACCCATTGACTCCTTTTGATGATACGTCAGCCATACCGTAGTGCGTATTAGACCTAATGGACATATATCTAGCCAAAGTGTGCTCGATTTTGAACTTTTTTATACATACTCAATGCCCATTTTAGGTCTACTGAAAATATTTCTGACAAATTAGTCCTTCATCATGAACTTTCTATAACACACTCATTGACTCTTTCTGATGAACTTTCTACATCAGCTTTTTTTTATGGACATACAAAAGAGATCAATGAACTTTTTTATCATTTTAGGTCTACTGAAACCTATTTCTGACAAATAGATATTTCTGGCTTCAAAGAGCCCTAAATCATGAACTTTCTGTACATACTCATTGATTTCTTCTAAGGTTACTTCAGCCATACAGAAAGTCTAGTTTTGAACTAATGGACATATTTCTGGCCTAAGAGTCGTTGATCTTGAACTTTCTATTTCTACCCATTGACTCCTTCTGATGATACGTCAGCCATACCGTAGTGTGTATTAGACCTAATGGACATATATCTAGCCAAAGTGTGCTCGATTTTGAACTTTTTTATACATACTCAATGCCCATTTTAGGTCTACTGAAAATATTTCTGACAAATTAGTCCTTCATCATGAACTTTCTATAACACACTCATTGACTCTTTCTGATGTTACATCAGCCATAGATAAGCCTTCATTTGACCTACTGATCATATTTCTGGCCAAAGAGCCCTAAATCATGAACTTTCTGTACATACTCATTGATTTCTTCTAAGGTTACTTCAGCCATACAGAAAGTCCAGTTTTGACCTAATGGACATATTTCTGGCCTAAGAATCTTTGATCTTGAACTTTCTATTTCTACCCATTGACTCCTTTTGATGATACGTCAGCCATACCGTAGTGCGTATTAGACCTAATGGACATATATCTAGCCAAAGTGTGCTCGATTTTGAACTTTTTTATACATACTCAATGCCCATTTTAGGTCTACTGAAAATATTTCTGACAAATTAGTCCTTCATCATGAACTTTCTATAACACACTCATTGACTCTTTCTGATGTTACATCAGCCATAGATAAGTTTTCATTTGACCTACTGATCATATTTCTGGCCAAAGAGCCCTAAATCATGAACTTTCTCTACATACTCATTGATTTCTTCTAAGGTTACTTCAGCCATACAGAAAGTCCAGTTTTGACCTAATGGACATATTTCTGGCAAAAGATTATTCAAGCATGAACTTTTTTATACATACTTAATGAATAATTCTGGTGTTATTTAGACCGAATGAACATTTGTCTGCCAAATTAGTCCTTGATCATGAACTTTCTATTTCTGCCCATTGACTTCTAATGATACATCAGCCATACAGTAGTGCATATTTCATCTGGCCAAAGTGTATTGATGAACTTATTTTATACCTACATGATGCCCAAAAATTAGACCTGCTGAAAATATTTCTGACAAATTAGTCCTTGATCATGAACTTTCATGCATATTGTCTCTATCTGTTACATCAGCCAAAGACCTAATGACATATTTTCGAACGTATTGTGAACTTTCTAACATTATTTTATAGCCTACCGTATGATGCCCATATAAAAATTAGACCATTTTGTCTACTGAAAATATTTCTGACAAATTAGTCCTTCATCATGAACTTTCTATAACACACTCATTGACTCTTTCTGATGTTACATCAGCCATAGATAAGTTTTCATTTGACCTACTGATCATATTTCTGGTGAAAGAGCCCTAAATCATGAACTTTCTCTACATACTCATTGATTTCTTCTAAGGTTACTTCAGCCATACAGAAAGTCCAGTTTTGACCTAATGGACATATTTCTGGCCTAAGAAGTCGTTGATCTTGAACTTTCTATTTCTACCCATTGACTCCTTCTGATGATACGTCAGCCATACAGTAGTGCGTATTAGACCTAATGGACATATATCTAGCCAAAGTGTGCTCGATTTTGAACTTTTTTATACATACTCAATGCCCATTTTAGGTCTACTGAAAATATTTCTGACAAATTAGTCCTTCATCATGAACTTTCTATAACACACTCATTGACTCTTTCTGATGTTACATCAGCCATAGATAAGTCTTCATTTGACCTACTGATGATATTTCTGGCCAAAGAGCCCTAAATCATGAACTTTCTGTACATACTCATTGATTTCTTCTAAGGTTACTTCAGCCATACAGAAAGTCCAGTTTTGACCTAATGGACATATTTCTGGCCTAAGAATCGTTGATCTTGAACTTTCTATTTCTACCCATTGACTCCTTCTGATGATACGTCAGCCATACCGTAGTGCGTATTAGACCTAATGGACATATATCTAGCCAAAGTGTGCTCGATTTTGAACTTTTTTATACATACTCAATGCCCATTTTAGGTCTACTGAAAATATTTTTGACAAATTAGTCCTTCATCATGAACTTTCTATAAAACACTCATTGACTCTTTCTGATGTTACATCAGCCATAGATAAGTCTTCATTTGACCTACTGACCTTATTTCTGGCAAAAGAGCCCTCGATGATGAACTTTCTGGACATACTCATTGAATACTTCTGATGTTATATCAGCCATTCAGATGTTCCGTATTTGACCTAATGGACATATTTCTGGCCTAAGAATCGTTGATCTTGAACTTTCTATTTCTACCCATTGACTCCTTCTGATGATACGTCAGCCATACCGTAGTGTGTATTAGACCTATTGGACATATATCTAGCCAAAGTGTGCTCGATTGTGAACTTTTTTATACATACTCAATGCCCATTTTAAGTCTACTGAAAATATTTCTGACAAATTAGTCCTTTATCATGAACTTTCTATACACACTCATTGACTCTTTCTGATGTTACATCAGCCATAGATAAGTCTTCATTTGACCTACTGATCATATTTCTGGCCAAAGAGCCCTAAATCATGAACTTTCTGTACATACTCATTGATTTCTTCTAAGGTTACTTCAGCCATACAGAAAGTCCAGTTTTGACCTAATGGACATATTTCTGGCCTAAGAGTCGTTGATCTTGAACTTTCTATTTCTACCCATTGACTCCTTCTGATGATACGTCAGCCATACAGTAGTCCGTATTACACCTAATGGACATATATCTAGCCAAAGTGTGCTCGATTTTTACCTTTTTTATACATACTCAATGCCCATTTTAGGTCTACTGAAAATATTTCTAACAAATTAGTCCTTCATCATGAACTTTCTATAACACACTCATTGACTCTTTCTGATGTTACATCAGCCATAGATAAGTCTTCATTTGACCTACTGATGATATTTCTGGCCAAAGAGCCCTAAATCATGAACTTTCTGTACATACTCATTGATTTCTTCTAAGGTTACTTCAGCCATACAGAAAGTCCAGTTTTGACCTAATGGACATATTTCTGGCCTAAGAGTCGTTGATCTTGAACTTTCTATTTCTACCCATTGACTCCTTCTGATGATACGTCAGCCATACAGTAGTCCGTATTAGACCTAATGGACATATATCTAGCCAAAGTGTGCTCGATTTTGAACTTTTTTATACATACTCAATGCCCATTTTAGGTCTACTGAAAATATTTCTGACAAATTAGTCCTTCATCATGAACTTTCTATAACACACTCATTGACTCTTTCTGATGTTACATCAGCCATAGATAATTCTTCATTTGACCTACTGACCTTATTTCTGGCAAAAGAGCCCTCGATGATGAACTTTCTGGACATACTCATTGACTACTTCTGATGTTATATCAGCCATTCAGATGTTCCGTATTTGACCTAATGGACATATTTGTGGCAAAAGATTATTCAAGCATGATCTTTTTTATACATACTTAATGAATAATTCTGGTGTTATTTAGACCGAATGAACATTTGTCTGCCAAATTAGTCCTTGATCATGAACTTTCTATTTCTGCCCATTGACTTCTAATGATACATCAGCCATACAGTAGTGCATATTTCACCTGATGGGCATATATCTGGCCAAAGTGTATTCGAACGTGAACTTATTTTATACCTACATGATGCCCAAAAATTAGACCTGCTGAAAATATTTCTGACAAATTAGTCCTTGATCATGAACTTTCTATTGCACTCTCATTGTCTCTATCTGATGTGACATCGGCCATACAGAAGTCCTTTTTTGACCTTATGGACATATTTCTGGCCTAAGAGTCGTTGATCTTGAACTTTCTATTTCTACCCATTGACTCCTTCTGATGATACGTCAGCCATACCGTAGTGCGTATTAGACCTAATGGACATATATCTAGCCAAAGTGTGCTCGATTTTGAACTTTTTTATACATACTCAATGCCCATTTTAGGTCTACTGAAAATATTTCTGACAAATTAGTCCTTCATCATGAACTTTCTATAACACACTCATTGACTCTTTCTGATGTTACATCAGCCATAGATAATTCTTCATTTGACCTACTGAACTTATTTCTGGCAAAAGAGCCCTCAATGATGAACTTTCTGGACATACTCATTGACTACTTCTGATGTTATATCAGCCATTCAGATGTTCCGTATTTGACCTAATGGACATATTTGTGGCAAAAGAGTATTCAAACATGAACTTTTTTATACATACTTAATGAATAATTCTGGTGTTATTTAGACCGAATGAACATTTGTCTGCCAAATTAGTCCCTGATCATGAACTTTCTATTTCTGCCCATTGACTTCTAATGATACATCAGCCATACAGTAGTGCATATTTCACCTGATGGGCATATATCTGGCCAAAGTGTATTCGAACGTGAACTTATTTTATACCTACATGATGCCCAAAAATTAGACCTGCTGAAAATATTTCTGACAAATTAGTCCTTGATCATGAACTTTCTATTGCACTCTCATTGTCTCTATCTGATGTGACATCGGCCATACAGAAGTCCTTTTTTGACCTTATGGACATATTTCTGGCCTAAGAGTCGTTCATCTTGAACTTTCTATTTCTACCCATTGACTCCTTCTGATGATACGTCAGCCATACCGTAGTGCGTATTTGACCTAATGGACATGTATTGGCCAAAGTGTACTGGATCTTCAATTTTTTTTTTATACATTATGACTAATTCTGATGTTACAACCATACAGACGCCAAAATTAGACCTAATGAACACATTTTTGACAAACTAGTCCCAGGTCAAAAACTTTATAACATTCTCATTGACTCCATCTGATGTTACGTCAGTCATAAAGTATATATTTGACCTTTTGAACACGTTTCTGGCCCAAGAGTACTCGTTCATGAACTTTCAAAATACTTTCATTGACTCTTTCTGATGTTACGTCAGACAGACATTAGTCCATATTTGACCTACTAAACATATTTCAGGCCCAAGAGTCATCAATCGTGAACTTTCTATACATACTCATTGACTCTTTTTGATGATACATTCAGTAGTCCATATTTGACCTTCTGAACATATTTCTGGCCCAAAAGTACTTCATGAACTTTCAAAACACTTTTACTGACTCTTTCTGATGTTACATCAGCCATAGATAAGTCTTTATTAGACTTACTAATCATATTTCTTGCAAAAGAGCCCTCAACCATGAACTTTCTGGAGATTCTCATTGATTCCTTCTGATGATACATCAGCCGTTCAGAAGTCCATTTTTGACCTAACGGAACATATTTCTGGCCTAAATGTCATCAGTCCTTAAGTTTGTATATTTGTTCACTGACTCCTTTCCCCTGACAGCAACATGGTGTCGGCACAGATCCGGCCCACATCTGGACCACGTATAAACCACATGTACCAGATGGGGCTGGAACTGGGCCAGACTAAGTTGCTGTCTGGGTCTGATGATACATCAGCCTTGCAGTAAGGCATATTTGACCTACTAAACATATTTTAGGCCCAAGACTCGTCGATCATGAACTTTCTGTACATACTCATTAGCCGCTTTTCCACTGTCGGGCCAGTGCGAGCCAGGGCTAACAGCGTACCGGGCTGGGCCTATGGCACCGAGGCCAAAATCAAACACCTCCCTTGATCAAACGTCACACAACCCAACCCATTTCAGCGTGTAGACCATCACCTGACTACGATTAGCTCCGCCTTTCACCTCGACCGCGCCTCAAGCCCCGGCTGGCCCGCTTTGGACCAAGGTTTTCGGCGGGCCGAAAAACCCTGGCCTTTGGCACCGAGGAAGCACTGAAGAGGCACGATCAAGCCCCGGAAGTGACAGTGGAAACGCGACCGGCCCTGGCACGCACTAGCACGCCCGCCTTTGGCCCGGCAGTGGAAACGCGGCTATTGACTTCTTCTAAGGTTACATTAGCCGTACAGAAGTCCATTTTTGACCCAAGGGAGATATTTCTGGTCTAAGAGTCATTGATCTTGAACTTTATATTTCTACCCATTGACTCCTTCTGATGATATGTTAGCCATACAGTAGTGCGTATTTGACCTAATGGACATTTATCTAGCCAAAGTGTGCTCGATTTTGAACTTTTTTATACATACTTAATGCCCAACATTTTTGACAAAATAGTCCCAGGTCATAAACTTTCTAACATTCTCATTGACTCAATCTGATGTTACATCAGCCATAAAGACATCAGCCATTTGACCTTCTGAACACGTTTCTGGCCCAAGAGTACTCGTTCATGAACTTTCAAAGCAAACTCATTGACTCTTTTTGATGTTACATCAGACAGAGAGTAGTCTATATTTGACCCACTAAATATATTTCAGGCCCAAGAGTCATCGATCATGAACTTTCAATACATACTGAATGTTCAAATATTAACGTACAATATATAATCATAGACTCCTTCTGATATTAAATATCAGCCATACAGAAGTCCATATTTGATCTACTGAACATATTTCTGGCAAATTTATCCACGATCTTAAACTTTCCATATTTGTTGACTCCTTCTGATGTTTTTCAGACATACAGTAGTCTATATTTGACCTAAGGCAATTATTCCTGGCCCGAGTTCTCGATCACGAACATGGCCTACTGAACTTGAACTTTCTATATATATTCATTGACTACTTCTGCTGTTACATCAGTCAGATAGTAGTCCATATTTTACCTAATAAACATGTTTCTGGAAAAACAAATCAACAGTACTCATTCAAAAACATTTTTAAAACAAACTAATTCACTCGTTCTGATGTTACATCAGCCATACAGAAGTCCATATTTGATCTAGTGAACATATTTCACTTTCTATACATCCTCATTGACTATGTTACATCAGTCAGACAGTAGTCCACATTCGACTTATTGAACATACTTGTACTAAAGGGTACTCGATCTTGAACTTTTTTATACATACCCCTTCTGGTGTAACATCAGCTAAACTGCAGTCCATATTTTACATAATGCAATTATTGCAGGCCTAAGGGTCCTTCATCATGAACTTTCTATACATATTCATTGACTTCTGATGATACGTGAGACAGACATTAGCCCATATTTGACCAACTGAAGAGATGTCTGGCAAAAAAAAAAAAAAAAAAAAAATCCCCTGTTACATCAGCCAGACACAATAATCCATAGTTGACCTACACACATTTTTTTCTGGCCCAAGAGTCCTCAATCATGAATATTCTATACATACTCATTGCCTCAATCTGATGTTACATTAGCCATGAAGAATTCCATATTTGACTAACTGAACATATTTCTGGCAAAAGAATCTTTGATCATGAACTTTTTTTTTTACATGCTCTTTGAGTCCTTGAAAGTCAATGAATATGTATAGAATGTTCAAGTTCGAGAGACCCTTTTGCCAGAAATATGTTGACTAGGTATGGAATTCTGTATAGCTGATTTAACATCAGAAAGAGCCTATGATTATGTATAGGTCATTCATATTTGAAGACTCATCGACTAACGATATGTTCAATAGGTCAAAAAGGGACTACTGTATGGCTGACGTATCATCAGGAGTCAATGAGGACAAATACAATGTTCCATATCGACGACTCTTGGGCCAGAAACATGTCCATTAGATCAAATATGGACTTCTGAATGGCTGATGTAAAACATCAGAAGGAAACAATGACAATGTACAGAAAGTTCAAGATCAATGTGGACTTCCTGATGTAACATCAAAAAGAGTCAATGAGTTTGTTTTGAAAGGTCATCATCAAGGATTCTTGGGCCAAAAATGTGTTCAGAAAGGGTCAATGTGATGATGGAATCAATGAGTAAGAGAAAGTTCATGATTGAGGACTAATTTCCCAGACAGTAACATGGTGTGGCCCAGATCCGGCCCATATCTGGTGCATGTGGATTACACGCAGACCAGATGTGGGCCGAATCTGGGCCGATACTATGTTACTGTCAGGGTTGTCAGAAATATGTTCATTCGATCTAATATGCTTCTTCTGTATGGCTGAAGAAACATCAGAATTAGTAATTCTTTGGCCAGAGTATTCTTTGGCCAGATATATGCCCATTAGGTCAAATATGCACTACTGTATGGCTGACTTTTCATCAGAAGGAGTCAATGGGTAGAAATGAAAAGTTCATGTTCAACGATCCTTAGGCCAGAAATTTGTCCATTAGGTCAAATATGGACTGATGAAACGTCAGTAGTCAATGAATATATATAGAATGTTCAAGTTTGAGGACCCTTTAGCTAGAAATATGTTCAGATAGGACTTCTGTATGGCTGTATTAGATCTTTTAAGAAATGCAATGTACATCTTTTCAATGCACTAACGAAATGATTTAGTTATTGTATTTATTGCAATGCAACAAGACATATTTACCATATTTGTTATCTTTTCTAATAATGATAATGAACTTTTTATACACAGTCAATTGACTCCATAAGATTTTACATCAGCTTGACATTAGTCCATATTTGACTTGACTGAACATATTTCGGGCCAAAGAGTATTCGATATTGAACTTTTTATAAATACTCTTTGATGCCTTCTGAGTTCACATGAGCCATACATTGAATTTTTTTATAAATAATCATTGACTCATTCTGATGTTTTGTCAGCCATAAAGTATTAGATATTTGAACTAAAAGACATATTTCTGGTCAAAGAGTACTCGTTTTTGAAATATTCATACAGTCTCATGGACTCCTTCTGATGTTACTTCTCCCATAGAGAAGTCCAGATTAGACATTCTGAACATATTTCTAGCAAATTAGTCCTCCATCATGAACTCTTTACTCATACATATTGACTTCTTCTGATGATACGTCAGCCATAGAGTATTAGATATTTGACCTAATGGACAAATTTCTGGCCAAAGAGTACTCGATCTTGAACTATCCATACAGACTTATTGACACCATCTGAAGTTGCTTCACCCATAGAGGTCTACATTAGGACCTACTGAGCATATTCCTGGTAAATTCGTCCTCGATAACCAACTTTTTATACATAGTCATTGACCCCATCAGAGGTTACATCAACCAGACAGTAGTCCATATTTGACTTTCTGACCATATTTTGGGCCAAAGAGTATTTGATATAGAACTTTTTATAAATACTTATTGATGCCTTCTGATCATGCAGCAGGCCGTGTTTGACGTAATGAACAAATTTCTGGCGTAAGAGTTCTCCATCTTGAACTTTTTATAAATACTCATTGATGTCTTCTGATATCACATGAGCTATACAGTAGGCCTTTTTTGACCTAATGAACATATTTCTGGACTAAGTGTTCTCGATCTTGAACTTTCTATACATAATAATTGACATTCGGATGTTTTGTCAGCCATAAAGTATTAGATATTTGAACTAATTGACATATTTCTGGTCAAAGAGTACTTGTTTTTAAAATATTCATACAGACTCATTGACTCCATATGAAGGTACTTCCCCCATAGAGAAGTCTACATTAGACCTACTGAACATATTCCTGGTAAAAATTCGTCCTCAATAATGAACATTGTATACATAGTAATTACTCGATTCGAGGTTACATCAACAAGGCAGTAGTCCATATTTGACATTCTGAACATGATTCGGGCCAAAGAGCACTCGATCTTGAACTTTCCATACAGACCCATTGACTCAATTTAAGGCTACTTCACTTATAAGGTTTACATTAGACCTACTGAACATATTCCTGGCAAATTTGTCCTCGATAATGAACTTTTTATACACAGTCAATTGACTCCATAAGATTTTACATCAGCTTGACATTATCATCAGCTTGTCCATATTTGACTTACTGAACATATTTCGGGCCAAAGAGTATTCGATATTGAACTTTTTATAAATACTCTTTGATGCCTTCTGATCTCACATGAGCCATACATTGAATTTTTTTATAAATAATCATTGACTCATTCTGATGTTTTGTCAGCCATAAATTATTAGATATTTTAACTAACTGACATATTTCTGGTCAAAGAGTACTCGTTTTTGAAATATCCATACAGACTCATTGACTCCTTCTGATGTTACTTCTCCCATAGAGAAGTCCAGATTAGACATTCTGAACATTCTTCTAGCAAATTAGTCCTCGATCATAAACGTTTTACTCATACATAAAGACTTCTGATGATATGTCAGCCATAGAGTATTGGATATTTGACCTAATGGACATATATCTGGTAAAAGAGTCCTTGATCTTGAACTATCCATGCAGACTCATTGACTCCATCTGAAGTTACTTCACCCATGGAGGTCTACATTAGACCTACTGACCATATTCCTGGTAAAATCGTCCTCGATAATGAACATTTTATATATAGTCATTGAATCCATCTGAGGTTACATCAATCAGAAAGTAGTCCTTATTTGACCTTATAAACATATTTCTGGCCCAAGATTACTCGATCTTGAACTTTCCATACTTACTTATTGACTCCTTCTGATATTACGTAAGCCACAGAGCATTAGATATTTGACCTAATGGACATATTTCTGGCCAAAGAGTACTCGATTTTGAAATTTCCATACAGACTCATTGACTAATTCTGATGTTACTTCTTCCAAGGATTATTAGTTATTTGACCTATTGAACATATCTCTGGCCCAACAGTACTCGATCTTTGAACTTTCTGTACTTATTGACTCCATCTAATGTTATGTCAGCCATAGAGTATTAGATATCTGGCCTAAGAGCACTTGATCTTGAATTTTTCATACAGACTCAGTGACTCCATATGAAGTTATTTCCCCCATAGAGAAGTCTACATTAGACCTACTGAACATATTCCTGGCAAATTCGTCCACGATAATGAACTTTTTATACACAGTCATTGACTCCGTAAGATTTTACATCACCCTGACGTTAGTCCATATTTGACTTACTGAACATATTTCAGGCCAAAGAGTATTCGATATTGAACTTTTTATAAATACTCTTTGATGCCTTCTGATCTCGCATGAGCCATGCAGCAGGCCGTGTTTGACCTAATGAACAAATTTCTGGCGTAAGAGATCTCCATCTTGAACTTTTTATAAATACTCATTGATGTCTTTTTTGATATCACATGAGCTGTACAATAGGCCTTTTTTGACCCAATGAACATATTTCTGGACTAAGTGTTCTCGATCTTGAACTTTCTATACATTATAATTGACATTCTGATGTTTTGTCAGCCATAAAGTATTAGATATTTGAACTAATTGACATATTTCTGGTCAAAGAGTACTTGTTTTTAAAATATCCATACAAACTCATTGACTCCTTCTGATGTTACTTCTCCCAAGGAGTATGAGATATTTGAACTACTGAACATATTACTGGCAAATTCGTCCTCGATAATGAACTTTTTATACACAGTCATTGACTCTGTAAGATTTAACATCAGTCTGACGTTAGTCCATATTTGACTTTCTGAACATATTACAGGCCAAAGAGTATTGGATACTGAACTTTTTATAAATACTCTTTGATGCCTTCTGATCTCACATGAGCCATACAGCAGGCCGTATTTGACCTAATGAACATACTTCTGGCGTAAGAGTTCTCCATCTTGAATTTTTTTATAAATAATCATTGACTCATTCTGATGTTTTGTCAGCCATAAAGTATTAGATATTTGAACTAATTGACATATTTCTGGTCAAAGAGTACTCGTTTTTGAAATATCCATAAAGACTCGTTGACTCCTTCTGATGTTACTTCTCCCATAGAGAAGTCCAGATTAGACATTCTGAACATATTTCTAGCAAATTAGTCCTCCATCATAAACTTATTACTCATACATATGGACTTCTTCTGATGGTACGTTAACCATAGAGTACTGGATATTTGACCTAACGGACATATTCCTGGTAAAAGAGTCCTCGATCTTGAACTATCCATACAGATTCATTGACTCCATCTGAAGGTACTTCACCCATAGAGGTCTACATTAGACCTACCAACCATATTCCTGGTAAATTCGTCCTCGATAATCAACTTTTTATGTATAGTCATTAACTCCATCCGAGGTTAAATCAACCAGACAGTAGTCCTTATTTGGCCTCATGAACATATTTCTGGCCCAAGATTACTCGAGCTTGAACTTTCTATTCTTACTCGTTGACTCCTGATGTTACATTAGCCACAGAGTACACACTTTTTATACATAGCCCTTGACTGCAGATTTTACGTCAGCCAGACAGTAGTAGTTCATATTAGTTTAGTACTAGTAGTAGATAGTTGTCCAGACCTACTGAACCTATTTCTGTTCAAAGAGCACTCGATCTTCAAGATGAGTATGAGTATCTTTCCTCAATGTGTATGTATATAAAGTTCATGATTGAGGACTAATTTATCAGATAGATGTTCAGTAGTTCTAGTATGGACTTCTGTATGGGTGATATAATGTCAGGAATCAATAGCAGTTTAAAAAATTCAAGATCGAATACTAGAAATATGAAATATGTCCCTTAGGTCAAATAATGGTTCATGTATGACTGAAGTAGCATCAAGCGTGAGTCAAGGTGTATGTTTAAAAAGTTCATGATCAAGGGCTGTTGGAACAGAACATTTCAAGTAGGTCAAATATGGACTTCTATATAGCCGATGTGACATCAGAAGGAGTCAATAGTAATGTATAAAAGATCGAATACTCCTTGGCCAGAAATAAATCCAATATGCAGTACTCTATCTCTTATATATCATCAGAAGGAGTCAATGAGTTATATAAAGAGTTTATGATCGAGGAGTGTTTGGCCAGAAATATGTTCAGTATGTCAAACATGGGCTCATGTATGGCTAAAGTAACATCAGAGTGAAACAATGAGTATGTATAGAAAATTTATGATCGAAAATTCTTTGGACATAAACTTGTAAGTAGATCTAATATGGAATTCTGTATGGCTGAAATAAAGTCAAAAGGAGCCAATGTGTATTTTTTGAAAGTTCAAGATCAATTATATGTTCATTATGTCAAATCAGTGTTCGACTACTGTCTGTCTGATGCAACATCAGGAGTAAATGAATCTGTATAGAGATTACAAAATCGAGGACTAATTTCGAAGAAATATGTTCAATAGGTATAGCACAGGTATAGCTAAAGTAACATCAGAGTGAGGCAAAGAGTATGTACAGAGAGTTCATGATGGGACAGAAAACTTTTAAGTGGGTCTAATTTGGACTCTGGATAGCTGATATAAAATCATGAGTCGATGGGTGGCAATAGAAAGTTAAAAAACGAGTACTCTTTGGCTAGAAATATGCTCATTATGTACAATATGGACTACTGATGAGTCTGTAAGTTCAAGCTCGAGTACTCTTGGGCCAGGAATATCTTCAGAAGGTCAAATATGGACTGCTGTCTGTCTGATCAAACATCAGGGTTCAATTTCTTCAATATAGAAGATAAGTTAGTTATTGTATGCAAAATAATGAAAGAGTTTGTTTTAGTTTTTGTAATGCAACAGCATATATTTGTTCTTGTTTGTACTGTAATGAAAGAGAGCATAAAATATGTATTATTGTTCCATGCACAACGGAATGATCAAGAGCTTTTATGCAATGCAACAGTTCAGATGTCTTTTCTCTTCATTGCACAACGGAATAAGTTAGTTATTGTAAAGAATGAAATAGAAACAGTGCATGCTAATATGTAATTCTTCACTGCACATAAGGTTTACGTTAGACTGTGTGTGCAATGCAATGCAAAAGCATATATCTTAGGTGTTATCTTTTCAATGCACAAGTTCTTCGCAACGATATAAGTCAGTTTTTGTATACTATTTTGTATACTATCACTATCACCTGTGTTTTGTATCTCTTCACCGCATATCGGTTTAAGTTTGATCGTGTACGTATGTGTTTTTATCTCTTCACTGCACAAAAGATTCATTTCTTTGTTTCTTTGTTGCATTTTTCGTTGTTCGTTTTACAAGGCAAAGGCTTTTGTCCTTTTTAATGCACAACGAAATGTTATTTAGGTCATTTTAGTTCCTGTTTGTAATGCAGTGCCGCAGATGTTCAATGCCCAACAGATAAAGTTAGTTTTTGTATACAATGCAAGGAAACAGTGCATACTGTTAGGTCTTGTATTCATCGCAATGCATGCACGCATGTCATCTGTTCAATGCAAAACCGCTGAGTTAGTTCGTTCCCATCCCATATGTTATGTGCATAAGGAATAAGATAGTTCTTGTACGCAAAACAAGGAAACAGTGCAGAACAGTGCTGCAACGCAACATCACATATGTTATCTTAATTTCTTCGTAATGGTTTAACTAACTATTGTATGCAATGCAATGTTAGTTCTTGTATATAACTTATATGTAATACTTCAATGCACAATGACAGATCGTCAGATCGTGTATGCAAAGTCAGTGCACATATGTTTGTGCACATTATTTATTGTATTTATTGCAGTGTAGCAGCAACTATGTTGTCTCATTCATCTTTCGTTGTTGTCTGCAACACCGGAATAATTTAGTTCTTGTATATGTGCATAACTTACATGTTATTTCTTTCTACATTGCAATGCAGCCGCACAACGAGTTTAATAATTTAGTTCTTGTATAGATTGAGAAAAAACGGGTAACGCTTTAGATTACAGCCCGGAAAGTACTGCGTAATTACAACAAATTTACAGCGTAACTTTCAATAATTATAGTGTAACTATAACAGTAAGTATGTGTAAGTATAGGGGAACAATATGTAAATTATTGGGAATAAAGGGGTAACAACCAGGAAAATGACAAATTATTTATACTGTAAATATTTTATAACTAAAAGGGGTACGTATGACATTACGGGCCGTAAATTAAAGTGGAGCTTGTTACCCTCTTATTTCATGTAGTTACAGGGTAAGTATGACATTACGGGCCGTAAATTAAAGTGGAGCTTGTTACCCTCTTATTTCATGTAGTTACAGGGTAAGTACGACATTACGGGCCGTAAATTAAAGTGGAGCTTGTTACCCTCTTATTTCATATAGTTACAGGGTAAGTAATTAATAAAAAAAAAAAAAAAAAAAAAAAAAATATATATATATATATATATATATATATATATAAAACGCAAACAGTCATATCACTTGGAAAACTTTATTTGAAAAACAACTTATTTCAAAACAGATTTAAAGTTGCAACACTTCTTATTTGTTTCTCTTGCTTGGCTTCCTCCTCCTCTTGTTCCTCTTTTTCTTTCTTTTCACTGATGAATCTTATTTGCTATTCTGTATTATAAGAAAATACAGTACACCCGGAAATGTGCTCACTGTTTACTCATCTTTTACCCTCATGCCATCTGAGATGTATACGACTTTCCTTCTTAAGATGAACACAAAAAGGATTTTAGGACAAAAAATAAATCATCTGGGAACGCTTTATAATGCAAGCTCACGTGTTCCTAAAAGTCGAAGCATCAAACAGCACATACAGCAATAACTACAGTAATCCATACGACCCTAATGGATGAATTGATGTCTTCTGAAGTGAAACGATACGTATTTGTAAGAAAAATACCAAATATTTGAATATTTTTAAAACTTTCGACCAACTGTCTCCTGCGCGTGCATGCGAGGGTTGAGAGTTCATGCTTGACGTAACTTGAAGCGTGATGTAAGCGTGCCGAGAAACTCACGCAGATGTTGGATGCCGTCAGTTTTTTTTTTAATTATTTTTTTTAGTAATGCTCACAACAAAATACACAGAATAACAGATAATGAGAATGAGGAACAAACAAGACAGAATAACAGAGACGGCAGTTGTCGCGCGAGTTTCACACGAATCTCCCGCGAGAACGTCATGAAAGCTTCACGTTGCTCTTAATATGCTTCGTCAAACGCAAAGTCGACTCTCATGCAGGCGCTGGTGACAGTTGGTCAGAAGCGAAAAGATGAATAGCCTAAACCATGAGAAAATTTCGGGGTGTACTGTATTTTCTTATAATACAGAACAGCAATGAGATTCCTTCTTAAGATTCATCAGCTGAGAAACGAGCAGGAGGAAGCCAAGCGAGAAACAACAACAACCAAAAAACGGACAAAACTTGTTACTTTCTGTCAGGAAAGTAACTCTTTAGAGTTTGACATGAGAAGTTGATTTAAAAAAAATTAATAATAAGTGTTGTAGACCTGTTTTTAATGAAGTTGTTTTTCAAATAAAGGTTTTGGAGTCAGTGATATCAGATTGTTTGCATTTTATTAATTACTTACCCTGTAACTACATGAAATAAGAGGGTAACAAGCTCAACTTTAATTTGCGGCCCGTAATGTCATACTTACCCTGTAACTACATGAAATAAGAGGGTAACAAGCTCCACTTTAATTTACGGCCCGTAATGTCATACTTACCCCTTAGTTATATGTCATACGTACCCCTTAGTTATAAAATATTTACAGTATAAATAATTTGTTATTTTCCTGGTTGTTACCCCTTTATTCCCGATACTTTACATATTGTTCCCCTATACTTACACATACTTACTGTATAGTTACACTATAATTATTGAAAGTTACGCTGTAAATTTGTTGTAATTACGCAGTACTTTCCGGGCTGTAATCGAAAAGCGTTACCAAAAAACGTTGCATAACTAATATGTAATTCTTTACTGCACAACGGATTGAGTTAGATTGTATGACTGCACAACGGTATAAGTTAGATTTTGTATACAATTCATTGAAACTTTGTATTCTTGCATGAGTTCTTTTATGCATTTGCATAAAATTTTTATTTTAATTTTTAATGCACAACAGAATAAGTGAAGTCAGTTAAGATATTGAATGCAATGCAATGCAGCAGCATATATGTCGTGCATAAAGGATTAAGTTCTTGTATATAATGCAATGCACCTATGTTGTGTATATGTATGTGTTATCTCCTCAGTGCAGAATGAATGTTATGTATTATCTGTTCAGTGCGCAACAGATTAAGTAAATTTTTTGTATACAATGCAAGGAAAATATGCATACTGTTAGGTCTTATATTCATTGCAAATGCATACATTATCTATGCAATGCACAATGGATCAGTTATTTCATTGTAACACCACGTGTATTAGCTCTTCAGTGCATAAGGAATGAATTCAATATTGTACAAAGAATGATTATTTTCTTACATTCATTGTTCTTTTATACAATACAGGGAAACAGCTTTAGCTTTACCTTGAGCACAGCATACTTGCAATGTAACAGAACATATGGGTTACCTCCTTAACGCACAACGAAATATGTTGTTATTTGTAATGTAGTGCAACAGCACCCGTGTTATGTGTTATATCTTTCATTGCTGTCTCTTCAGTGCACACCGAAATGGGAAGTACTGTCTTGTATTAATGGCAATGCATGCACGCATGTTATCTTTTCAGTGCATAATCGATGAGTTAGTTTATTCATTGCAACATCACATATGTTATGTGTTGTCGCTTCAATGCACAACGCAAGAAGTTAATTATTGTATGCCAAACAATGAAACAGTTAGTTCTTCGTATTAATTACTGTGATTGCAATATGATTTGTTTTCTCTTCAGTGCACAAAGGGAGAGAATTAGTTAATGTATGCAATGCAGTGCAAAAAGCCCCTGTCGTGTTATCTCTTCACTGCACAACGGATTAATTTACTGCAATGCAATATACATGCAAGAGGAATGTTAGTTCTTGTATACAATGCAAGGAACCATTGGATAACTTTCACATATATTTATGTGCACATGTTCAGTGCACATTGTTTATTGTATTTATTGTTGTTGTTGTTGTTATATGTTGTTTCATCATCTTTCACTGCTGTCTCTTCAAGTGCACACCGGAATAATTTACTTCTTGTATACGTGCATAAACATGTTAGTTGCATAAAGTTGCATACATAAAGATGCATTGCAATGCAGCCGCACAATGAGTTCAATAAATTAGTTATTGTATAGAATGAAAAGAAACAGTGCATAGCTAATATGTAATTCTTCACTGCACAACTAACACAAGTTAGTTCTTGTATACAATGCAAATGCACCGTCACCTCGTGTTGTGTATCTCTTCACTGCACATCGGGTCATGTCAGCTCGTGTAGATATGTATTGTGTTATCTCTTCACTGCACAAATTAATAATTTCTTACATTCCATTTCGTTGTTCTTTTATACAATACAAGCTTTACCTGCAATGTAACAGAAAATATGTGTTACCTTTTTAATGCTTAACAAATATGTTTATGCAAATTTAGTTCTTTATGTAATGCAGTGCAACAGTTAGCTTTTGTATACAATTCAGGGAAAAGGTGCATACTGTTAGGTCTTGTAATTCATGGCATTGCATGCACGCAATTGTTATCTCTTCAATGTATAAGAAATAAGTTAGTTCTTGTATGCAATACAAGGAAACAGTGCGTAAATTACATGTTAGTTGTATGCATTGCATTGTATCTATTCATTGCACAAGGGATTAAGTTTAGATAGTGTATGCTATGCAATGCAAACGTATTTCTGTAATGGTTCACTCTACAAGTTCCTTATCTCTTCAGTGGTTCACGCTACAAGTTAGTTCTTGTGTGCATTACAACGGTATAAGTTCATTCTTGTATTCAATGCATTGAAACAGCGCATAATCATGTATTCTTTTATGTATTTACGATGCAACAGCACAATGTGTTACATTTTTAATGCACAACAGAATAAGTTATGCCAGTTAAGATATTGAATGCATGGCAATGCAATGCAGCAGATTATATATGTCATGTGTTAGCTATTTACCGAGTTCTTGTATATGCAATGCAATGCACCCATGTTGTGTATATGAATGTGTTATCTCTTCAGTGCAGAATGAAACAGTGCATAGCTTATGTGTAGTTGAAAGCATTGCAATGCAACACACTGTATGTGTTACCTCTTTAATGTACTACGAAATTGTTCATGGCACAGGGGACTAAGATTTTGTTTACAATGCAAGGAAATAGTGCATACTATCATGTCTTGTAGTCTTGGATGCACCACACATGCTATCTCTTCAATGCACAACGGATGATTTAGCTCATTTATTTCAACAGATGTGTTATGTGTTATATGCTTAAGGAATAAGGTAGTTCTTGTATAAAATGCAAGGAAACAGTGCATATGATATATTAAGCTGTTCTATGCACAGTTTTAATTGTCGTTGCAATGCAATGAAACACTTGTATTTATTGTAATGCAACAGCATATTTAGAGATTTATAATTTCTCTTCAATGCAGAAAGGAAAAGAAATAGTTCTTGTATGCAATGCAGTTCAAAAGCACCTGTGCTATGTGTTAACTAAAATGTACAACAAAATAAGTTAATTCTTATATACAATGAAACAGTGCATACATTATATATGTTATTAATCACTGCACAGTTAGAGTTAACTTCACAAGGAGCCTATGATTATGGATAGTACATTCCTATTTGAAGACTCATTGACTAACAATATGTTCAATAGGTCAAATGTGGACTTCGGTATGGCTGATGTAACATCATATGGAGTCAATGGAGGTCAATGTATAAAACGTTCATGATTTAGGATTCTTGGGCCAAAAATATGTTTAATGAGTCAAGTATTGACTACTAATACGGCTCACATATCAGATGACAGAGTTAATAAGTATGTAAAAAAAAAAGTTCAAGATTGAGTATTCTTTGGCAAGAATATGTCCATAAGGTCAAATATGGAGTACTGTATGGCTGATGTATATCATCAGAAGGAATCAATGAGAAGAAATAGAAAGCTCAAGGTTGATGACTCTCGGGCCAGATATATATCCATTAGGTCAAATCTGGACTTCTGTATGACCAATGTAACATTAGAAGAAGTCATTAAGTAATGTATAAAAAGGTGCACGATCAAGCACTCTTTGGCCAGAAATACTCCATTAGGGCAAATATGCACTATTGTATGGCTGACGTTTCATTAGAAGGAGTCAATAATATGCATTATAATGCATTATAGAATATGCATTATAATGCAATGCATACAAGAGCTAACTAATTTCGTTAAGGTAACATAATGTGCTGTTGCATTGCATTTGCACATAGGTTCCAACGTTGTGCAATTGAAGAATAACATAAGCTATGCACTTGTTTCGTTGCAAGTACTAACTCATTCCGCTGTGCATTGATGAGTTAACTATGTGTTGCTGAAGATATAACACACAGAGTTGCACAGAAGATCTAACTCATTTAATTGTTCAATGAAGAGATAACATGTGCATTGACCTAACACAGGACCTGACGTTGTGCAACGTAGAAAAACATATAAGCTATGCTCTGTGCACTTAAAAGACAACCCGTAAAATATGTCCTCTCGCATTGCTTTGCATACAACTAACTAATCTATACACTTGTGTATTGCAGAGATAACTTAATATGATTACTTGCATTACAATGCACGGAATATGCATTAGAATGAAATGCATACACTGTACAGTTGTACTGTTGTACTGTATATATACTGTTGTACATAGTTGTTATTCTTCACTGCACAACGATAAATCCTGTGAGCAATGCACTGCTGAAGTTGTTTCTTCATTGCGCAACCTAATGAGTTAGTTCTTGTATGCATTGTAATGCATAAAGCAATGAAGCTCATATTTTACATGTTATCCTTTCAACATACAAACTATTAAGTTAGTTGTTTTATCATAGAATATGCATTAAAATGCAATGCCTGCAAGAACTAACTCATTCCGTTAAGATAACGTATGTGCTGATGCATTGCATTTGCACATACGTTCCAAGGTTGTGCAAAGAACATAATATGATCCTTTGCATTACACAATGCAAAGAATATGCATTAAAATGCAATGCATTCAATAACTAATTCATTCCGTTAAGCTATGTACTGTTGCATAGCATTGCACATACGCTCCAACGTTGTGCAACTGAAGAATAACTTTAATCTGTTCGTTTCGTTGCATTGTATACATGAACTAACTCATTCCTTTGTCCACTGAAAAATAACACATGTAATATATGGGTTTCATTGCATGCATAAAACAACATATAAGCTACGCACTTGTTGCGTTGCAATTCATCGCATTGCAACGCAACAAGTGCATAGCTCATTCTAAACTCATTCCGTTGTGCAGTGAAGAGTATACATATATGCTGTTGAAGAGATAACAAGTATTGCATAAAGTTCTAACTTATTCCTCTGTGCATTTAAACGACAAAAACGACATTGCTTAGCACACAACAACTTTTTAACTTTTTTCATTTGTGTAGTAGTGGTAACCTAACATGAGCCTTTTTCATTGCATTATAATGCAATGCATACAAGTAACTGTTTCCGTTAAGATAACATCTGTGCATTGTCCAACGTCGTGCAATTGAAGAGTAATATAAGTTATGCACTTGTTGCGTTACAGTGCATTCTCAAGAACTAACTCAATCCGCCGTGCATTGAAAAGTTAACATGTGTCCTGTAAGGATACAACACGTACAGACGTGTACATTGACGTAATTTGGTTATGCAATGAAGAATAACATATAAGCTATGCACTTATGGCTTTGCAGTGCATACAAGAACGAACTCGTTCCGTTGTGCATTGAAGAGTTCACGTGTGTGCTTGTTGAAGAGATAACACATATAATTGCATAGAAGATCGAACTTAATCCTCTGTGCGCTGAAAAGACAGTACATAACGTATGTGCATTGCTTTGCATACAGCTCACTTATACTTAATTATAGACTTTGCATTACACTGCATAGAAGATTCTTTATAATACAATGCATACAAAAACTAACTCATTCCGTTAAAATTACATATGTGCTGTTGCATTGCATTGCAAATCCGATGCAACGTTGTGGAATGAAGAGATAATATAGTGGGGTTGCTGTGCAATTGCACACAGGACCTATCGTTGCGCAATGAATAACATATAAGCTATGCACTTGTTGCGTGGCAGTGCTTACAAGAACCAACTCATTCCTTTGTGCACTGAAGTTATCGTATGTGCTGTTGAAGGGATCACACACAGAACTGCATAAGATCTAACTTCTTCTTCTGTGCACTGAAAAAAGACAACACAATAACATATATGCTGTCGCGTTGCTTTGCATACAGTTAACTTATACATTTGTTTATTGAAGAGATAACAAAGTGAGCTTTGCATTACAATGTATAGAATATGCATTATAATGCAATGCATACAAGAACTAACTCATTTCGTTAAGATAACATATGCGCTGTTGCATTGCATTTGCACATACGTTCCAACGTTGTGCAACTGAAGAACATAATATTGTATGCATTGCATTATTGTATGCATTGCATTGCATATTCTATGATAACACAACTAACTTAATAGGTTGCATGTTGAAAAAATAACATGTAAAATATGAGCTTAATTGCTTTATGCATTACAATGCATACAAGAACTAACTCATTTGGATGAGCAATGAAGAAACAACTACTTCATGCAGTGCATTGCTCACAGGATTTATCGTTGTGCAGTGAAGAATAACAACTATGTACAACAGAGAACATGGTTAACGTAATAAGTCAGTTCTTGTATGCATTTCATTCTAATGCATATTCTGTGCATTGTAATGCAAAAATCATATCTCTGCAATACACAAATATATTGATTAGTATGCGGAGCAATGCAAGAGGACATATGTTTACGGGTTGTCTTTTCGGTGCACAGAGCATAGCTTATATGTTATTCTACGCAACGCTGTGTTATGTCAATGCACTACAACAGCACGTTATCTCTTCATTGGACAATTAAATGAGTTAGATCTTCTGTGCAACTCAATGATCAATCTCTTCAGCAGCACATATGTTAACTCCTCAAATGCACAGCGGAATGAGTTAGTACTTGCAAAGAAACAAGTTCACAGCTTATGGTATTCTTCAATTGCTCAACGTTGGAACCTATGTGCAAATGCAATGCAACAGCAAATACGTTATCTAAACGGAATGAGTTAGTTCTTGTATGCATTGCATTATAATGCATATTCTATGCATTGTAATGCAAAGCTCACGTTGTTATCTTTTCAATAAACAAATGTAAAACAACTGTATGCAAAGCAAAGCAACGTGACAGCATATATGTTATCGTGTTGTCTTTTTCAGTGCAAAGTGAAAGTTAGATCTTTATGCAATTCTGTGTGTGTGTGATTCCCCTGCACAAGAGAATGAGTTGGTTCTTGTATGCACTGCAACGCAACAAGTGCATAGCTTACATATTTCTTCATTGCACAACGATAGGTCCTGTGTACGATTGCACAGCAACAGCGCATTCCACAGCGTTGCATCGGATTTGCAATGCAATGCAAAAGCACATATGTCGTCTTAACGGAATGAGTTAGTTCTTGTATGCATTATAAAGAATCTTCTATGCATTGTAATTCAAAGGCTTATGATATGTTAACTCTTCAATAACCACATGTATACGTGAGTCGTATGCAAAGCAATGCGTTAGCACATACCTTATGTTTTGTCTTTTTGGTGCACAGAGGGTGAAGTTCTATGCAGTTCTGTGTGTTTTCTCTTCAACAGCACATATGTTAACTCCTCAACGCACAACGGAATGAGTTAGTTCTTGTATGCACTTGCAACGCAACAAGTGAACTGTGCGCAACAGCACTTTTACACAACAAAATGAATTAGATCTTCTATGCATTGCAATGCAAAAACAACCCCTTTTACATCTGATTGAGTTAGTTCTTGTATACAATGCAACGCAACAAGTGCATAGTTCATGTTATTCTTCAATTGCTCAACGTTGGATCGTATGTGCAATGCAATGCAACAGTACGTATTTTACCGTATCAGAATCAGTCAGTTCTTGTATGCATTGCATTCTAATGCATATTCTATGCATTGCAATGCAAAGGATCATATTATGTTCTTCTGTTGTTGTCTTCATCTTATGTTGGAACGTATGTGCAAGTGCAACAGCACATATGTTATCTTAACGGAATGAACTATTGAATGCATTGCATTTTATATGCATCATATTCTTTGCACTGTACTGCAAAGCTCACGTTATTATCTCTTCAATAAACACAAGTTGTATGCAAAGCAACGCGACAGCATATATGTTATTGTGTTGTCTTTTCAGTGCACAGCGGTTTGAGTTAGTTCTTGAATGCACTGTAAACGCTGGAGCGTATGTGCAATGAAATGCAATAGCACATACGGAATGAATTAGTTTTTGTAAGCATTGCATTATAACGCATTTTCAATGAAAAAGGCTCATGTTATGTTATCTCTTCAATACACAAATGAAAAAAGTTAGTTGTTGTGTGCCAAGCCATGAATAGAACATATGTCATGTTTTGTCGTTTCAGTGCACAGAGGAATAAGTAAAAACTTTATGCAATACTTGTTATCTCTTCAACAGCACATATGTATACTCTTCAATGCACAACGGAATGAGTTAGTTCTTGTATGCAATGCAACGCAACAAGTGCATAGCTTATATGTTATTCTTCATTGCACAACGATAGGTTTTGTGCGCAATGCACTGCAACAGCACATATGTTAATCTCTTCATTGCACAGCAAAATGAGCTAGATCTTCTATGCTTTGTAATGCAAAATTCTCGTTCCATCTTATATACAACGGAAGTTAGTTGTTTTATGCAATGCCCATATTACGTGTTATTTTTCAATGGACAACGGAATGAGTTAGTTCATGTATACAATGCAACAAAACGAAAGTGCATAGATTATGTTATTCTTCAATTGCACAACGTTGGAGCGTATGTGCAATGAAATGCAATAGCACATATGTTATCTTAACGGAATGAATTCGTTTTTGTATGCATTGCATTGTAATGCAATGACAATTGCATTGTAATGCAAAGGCGCATGTTTGTACACAAATGTACAAGTTAGTTTTATGCAAAGCAAAACTGCTATAGCACATATGTTATATATTGTCTTTTCAGTGCACAGTGCACCCTTCAACAACTCTTCAGTGCACAACGGAATTAGCACTTGCATTCATTGAAAAGCAACAAGTGCATAGCGTATGTTTGATTTTTCAATTGCACAACGATAGGTTCTGGGTGCAGTGCAACAGCACATATTTTATCTCTTCATTCCACACAAATTAGTTTTCTATGCATTATAATGCTAAAAGCTCATATGTTACAAATTACATATTCCATATACAACGGAAGAAGTTAATTGTTCATTGCAACGCATATGCAATAAAACAGAATGTCTCTTGTATCATTCTTCAAAGCAAAAACCAATACAAGTCAGGTTATGTAGGCATTGCTAAAACATATATGATAGCTCTTAAATGCACTTAAAATGCACTTGTATAATACCATGGAAATGGAAAATGGTCCTTATTGGAAAATCGAATGCTTTGTACGCATTGCAATCGAAATCAAATGTGTTACGAGTTAGTACACCCCCAGGCTGTGAAGTGTGTCAACTTGGAGTGTAGCCTTTAAAAGGGAACAGGGTTACAGTGAAGTAACCCGGGGCGTATATATGTCTGAGCCAAGATTCCTCGATCATGAACTTTTTATACATACGCATTAACTCATTCTGATGTTACGTCAGCCATACAAAAGTCCAGCACATTTGACATATTTGAATATATTGTTAGTCGATGAGTCTTCATCAAATATGAATGTACTATCCATAATCAAAGGCTCCCTCAGAAATTAAATCAGTCAAAAAGCATAAGCAAAAGATTATTCATAAATTGTCCATATGTGACGAGCTTAACGTTTTATCTGTCCCTTGAAAATGAACCTTCTAGACATACTCATTGACTCCTTGGAATGTTACATCAGCCATTCAGTAGTGCATATTTGACCTTCGGAACACTTTTCTGGTCCAAGAGTACTCGTTCATTACCTTTCAAAACACTTGACTCTTTCTGATGTTACATCAGCCATAGATAAGTCTTCATTTGACCTACTGATCATATTTCTGGCCAAAGAGCCCTAAATCATGAACTTTCTGTACATACTCATTGATTTCTTCTAAGGTTACTTCAGCCATACAGAAAGTCCAGTTTTGACCTAATGGACATATTTCTGGCCTAAGAGTCGTTGATCTTGAACTTTCTATTTCTACCAATTGACTCCTTCTGATGATACGTCAGCCATACAGTAGTGCGTATTAGACCTAATGGACATATATCTAGCCAAAGTGTGCTCGATTTTGAACTTTTTTTATACATACTCAATGCCCATTTTAGGTCTACTGAAAATATTTCTGACAAATTAGTCCTTCATCATGAACTTTCTATAACACACTCATTGACTCTTTCTGATGTTACATCAGCCATAGATAAGTTTTCATTTGACCTACTGATGATATTTCTGGCCAAAGAGCCCTAAATCATGAACTTTCTGTACATACTCATTGATTTCTTCTAAGGTTACTTCAGCCATACAGAAAGTCCAGTTTTGACCTAATGGACATATTTCTGGCCTAAGAATCGTTGATCTTGAACTTTCTATTTCTACCCATTGACTCCTTCTGATGATACGTCAGCCATACCGTAGTGCGTATTAGACCTAATGGACATATATCTAGCCAAAGTGTGCTCGATTGTGAACTTTTTTATACATACTCAATGCCCATTTTAGGTCTACTGAAAATATTTCTGACAAATTAGTCCTTCATCATGAAATTTCTATAACACACTCATTGACTCTTTCTGATGTTACATCAGCCATAGATAAGTCTTCATTTGACCTACTGATCATATTTCTGGCCAAAGAGCCCTAAATCATGAACTTTCTGTACATACTCATTGATTTCTTCTAAGGTTACTTCAGCCATACAGAAAGTCCAGTTTTGACCTAATGGACATATTTCTGGCCTAAGAGTCGTTGATCTTGAACTTTCTATTTCTACCCATTGACTCCTTCTGATGATACGTCAGCCATACAGTAGTCCGTATTAGACCTAATGGACATATATCTAGCCAAAGTGTGCTCGATTTTGAACTTTTTTTTATACATACTCAATGCCCATTTTAGGTCTACTGAAAATATTTCTGACAAATTAGTCCTTCATCATGAACTTTCTATAACACACTCATTGACTCTTTCTGATGTTACATCAGCCATAGATAATTCTTCACTTGACCTACTGACCTTATTTCTGGCAAAAGAGCCCTCGATGATGAACTTTCTGGACATACTCATTGACTACTTCTGATGTTATATCAGCCATTCAGATGTTCCGTATTTGACCTAATGGACATATTTGTGGCAAAAGAGTATTCAAGCATGAACTTTTTTATACATACTTAATGAATAATTCTGGTGTTATTTAGACCGAATGAACATTTGTCTGCCAAATTAGTCCTTGATCATGAACTTTCTATTTCAGCCCATTGACTTCTAATGATACATCAGCCATACAGTAGTGCATATTTCACCTGATGGGCATATATCTGGCCAAAGTGTATTCGAACGTGAACTTATTTTATACCTATATGATGCCCAAAAATTAGACCTGCTGAAAATATTTCTGACAAATTAGTCCTTGATCATGAACTTTCTATTGCACTCTCATTGTCTCTATCTGATGTTACATCGGCCATACAGAAGTCCTTTTTTGACCTTATGGACATATTTCTGGCCTAAGAGTCGTTGATCTTGAACTTTCTATTTCTACCCATTGACTCCTTCAGATGATACGTCAGCCATACAGTAGTGCGTATTAGACCTAATGGACATATATCTAGCCAAAGTGTGCTCGATTTTGAACTTTTTTATACATACTCAATGCCCATTTTAGGTCTACTGAAAATATTTCTGACAAATTAGTCCTTCATCATGAACTTTCTATAACACACTCATTGACTCTTTCTGATGTTACATCAGCCATAGATAAGTCTTCATTTGACCTACTGATCATATTTCTGGCCAAAGAGCCCTAAATCATGAACTTTCTGTACATACTCATTGATTTCTTCTAAGGTTACTTCAGCCATACAGAAAGTCCAGTTTTGACCTAATGGACATATTTCTGGCCTAAGAATCGTTGATCTTGAACTTTCTATTTCTACCCATTGACTCCTTCTGATGATACGTCAGCCATACCGTAGTGCGTATTAGACCTAATGGACATATATCTAGCCAAAGTGTGCTCGATTTTGAACTTTTTTATACATACTCAATGCCCATTTTAGGTCTACTGAAAATATTTCTGACAAATTAGTCCTTCATCATGAACTTTCTATAACACACTCATTGACTCTTTCTGATGTTACATCAGCCATAGATAAGTCTTCATTTGACCTACTGATCATATTTCTGGCCAAAAGAGCCCTAAATCATGAACTTTCTGGTACATACTCATTGATTTACTTCTAATGTTACTATCAGCCATTCAGAAATGTTCCAGTATTTGACCTAATGGACATATTTCTGGCCTAAGAATCGTTGATCTTGAACTTTCTATTTCTACCCATTGACTCCTTCTGATGATACGTCAGCCATACCGTAGTGTGTATTAGACCTAATGGACATATATCTAGCCAAAGTGTGCTCGATTTTGAACTTTTTTATACATACTCAATGCCCATTTTAAGGTCTACTGAAAATATTTCTGACAAATTAGTCCTTTATCATGAACTTTCTATAACACACTCATTGACTTCTTTCTGATGTTACATCAGCCATAGATAAGTCTTCATTTGACCTACTGATCATATTTCTGGCCAAAGAGCCCTAAATCATGAACTTTCTGTACATACTCATTGATTTCTTCTAAGGTTACTTCAGCCATACAGAAAGTCCAGTTTTGACCTAATGGACATATTTCTGGCCTAAGAGTCGTTGATCTTGAACTTTCTATTTCTACCCATTGACTCCTTCTGATGATACGTCAGCCATACAGTAGTCCGTATTACACCTAATGGACATATATCTAGCCAAAGTGTGCTCGATTTTGAACTTTTTATACATACTCAATGCCCATTTTAGGTCTACTGAAAATATTTCTAACAAATTAGTCCTTCATCATGAACTTTCTATAACACACTCATTGACTCTTTCTGATGTTACATCAGCCATAGATAAGTCTTCATTTGACCTACTGATGATATTTCTGGCCAAAGAGCCCTAAATCATGAACTTTCTGTACATACTCATTGATTTCTTCTAAGGTTACTTCAGCCATACAGAAAGTCCAGTTTTGACCTAATGGACATATTTCTGGCCTAAGAGTCGTTGATCTTGAACTTTCTATTTCTACCCATTGACTCCTTCTGATGATACGTCAGCCATACAGTAGTCCGTATTAGACCTAATGGACATATATCTAGCCAAAGTGTGCTCGATTTTGAACTTTTTTATACATACTCAATGCCCATTTTAGGTCTACTGAAAATATTTCTGACAAATTAGTCCTTCATCATGAACTTTCTATAACACACTCATTGACTCTTTCTGATGTTACATCAGCCATAGATAATTCTTCATTTGACCTACTGACCTTATTTCTGGCAAAAGAGCCCTCGATGATGAACTTTCTGGACATACTCATTGACTACTTCTGATGTTATATCAGCCATTCAGATGTTCCGTATTTGACCTAATGGACATATTTGTGGCAAAAGATTATTCAAGCATGATCTTTTTTATACATACTTAATGAATAATTCTGGTGTTATTTAGACCGAATGAACATTTGTCTGCCAAATTAGTCCTTGATCATGAACTTTCTATTTCTGCCCATTGACTTCTAATGATACATCAGCCATACAGTAGTGCATATTTCACCTGATGGGCATATATCTGGCCAAAGTGTATTCGAACGTGAACTTATTTTATACCTACATGATGCCCAAAAATTAGACCTGCTGAAAATATTTCTGACAAATTAGTCCTTGATCATGAACTTTCTATTGCACTCTCATTGTCTCTATCTGATGTTACATCAGCCATTCAGATGTTCCGTATTTGACCTAATGGACATATTTCTGGCCTAAGAAGTCGTTGATCTTGAACTTTCTATTTCTACCCATTGACTCCTTCTGATGATACGTCAGCCATACCGTAGTGCGTATTAGACCTAATGGACATATATCTAGCCAAAGTGTGCTCGATTTTGAACTTTTTTATACATACTCAATGCCCATTTTAGGTCTACTGAAAATATTTCTGACAAATTAGTCCTTCATCATGAACTTTCTATAACACACTCATTGACTCTTTCTGATGTTACATCAGCCATAGATAAGTTTTCATTTGACCTACTGATGATATTTCTGGCCAAAGAGCCCTAAATCATGAACTTTCTGTACATACTCATTGATTTCTTCTAAGGTTACTTCAGCCATACAGAAAGTCCAGTTTTGACCTAATGGACATATTTCTGGCCTAAGAATCGTTGATCTTGAACTTTCTATTTCTACCCATTGACTCCTTCTGATGATACGTCAGCCATACCGTAGTGCGTATTAGACCTAATGGACATATATCTAGCCAAAGTGTGCTCGATTTTGAACTTTTTTATACATACTCAATGCCCATTTTAGGTCTACTGAAAATATTTCTGACAAATTAGTCCTTCATCATGAACTTTCTATAACACACTCATTGACTCTTTCTGATGTTACATCAGCCATAGATAATTCTTCATTTGACCTACTGACCTTATTTCTGGCCAAAGAGCCCTAAATCATGAACTTTCTGTACATACTCATTGAACACTTCTGATGTTATATCAGCCATTCAGATGTTCCGTATTTGACCTAATGGACATATTTGTGGCAAAAGAGTATTCAAGCATGAACTTTTTTATACATACTTAATGAATAATTCTGGTGTTATTTAGACCGAATGAACATTTGTCTGCCAAATTAGTCCCTGATCATGAACTTTCTATTTCTGCCCATTGACTTCTAATGATACATCAGCCATACAGTAGTGCATATTTCACCTGATGGGCATATATCTGGCCAAAGTGTATTCGAACGTGAACTTATTTTATACCTACATGATGCCCAAAAATTAGACCTGCTGAAAATATTTCTGACAAATTAGTCCTTGATCATGAACTTTCTATTGCACTCTCATTGTCTCTATCTGATGTGACATCGGCCATACAGAAAGTCCTTTTTTGACCTAATGGACATATTTCTGGCCTAAGAGTCGTTGATCTTGAACTTTCTATTTCTACCCATTGACTCCTTCTGATGATACGTCAGCCATACCGTAGTGCGTATTAGACCTAATGGACATATATCTAGCCAAAGTGTGCTCGATTCTTGAACTTTTTTATACATTATGACTAATTCTGATGTTACAACCATACAGACGCCAAAATTAGACCTAATGAACACATTTTTGACAAACTAGTCCCAGGTCAAAAACTTTATAACATTCTCATTGACTCCATCTGATGTTACATCAGTCATAAAGTATATATTTGACCTTTTGAACACGTTTCTGGCCCAAGAGTACTCGTTCATGAACTTTCAAAATACTTTCATTGACTCTTTCTGATGTTACGTCAGACAGACATTAGTCCATATTTGACCTACTAAACATATTTCAGGCCCAAGAGTCATCAATCGTGAACTTTCTATACATACTCATTGACTCTTTTTGATGATACATTCAGTAGTCCATATTTGACCTTCTGAACATATTTCTGGCCCAAAAGTACTTCATGAACTTTCAAAACACTTTTACTGACTCTTTCTGATGTTACATCAGCCATAGATAAGTCTTTATTAGACTTACTAATCATATTTCTTGCAAAGAGCCCTCAACCATGAACTTTCTGGAGATTCTCATTGATTCCTTCTGATGATACATCAGCCGTTCAGAAGTCCATTTTTGACCTAACGGAACATATTTCTGGCCTAAATGTCATCAGTCCTTAAGTTTGTATATTTGTTCACTGACTCCTTTCCCCTGACAGCAACATGGTGTCGGCACAGATCCGGCCCACATCTGGACCACGTATAAACCACATGTACCAGATGGGGCTGGAACTGGGCCAGACTAAGTTGCTGTCTGGGTCTGATGATACATCAGCCTTGCAGTAAGGCATATTTGACCTACTAAACATATTTTAGGCCCAAGACTCGTCGATCATGAACTTTCTGTACATACTCATTAGCCGCTTTTCCACTGTCGGGCCAGTGCGAGCCAGGGCTAACAGCGTACCGGGCTGGGCCTATGGCACCGAGGCCAAAATCAAACACCTCCCTTGATCAAACGTCACACAACCCAACCCATTTCAGCGTGTAGACCATCACCTGACTACGATTAGCTCCGCATTTCACCTCGACCGCGCCTCAAGCCCCGGCTGGCCCGCTTTGGACCAAGGTTTTCGGCGGGCCGAAAAAAACGTGCCTTTGGCACCGAGGAAGCACCGAAGAGGCACGATCAAGCCCCGGAAGTGACAGTGGAAACGCGACCGGCCCTGGCACGCACTAGCAGGCCCGCCTTTGGCCCGGCAGTGGAAACGCGGCTATTGACTTCTTCTAAGGTTACATCAGCCATACAGAAGTCCATTTTTGACCCAAGGGACATATTTCTGGTCTAAGAGTCGTTGATCTTGAACTTTATATTTCTACC
>NC_063048.1:38499559-38578061 GCF_018812025.1 Megalobrama amblycephala | reverse complement strand
GACCTAATGGACATATATCTAGCCAAAGTATGCTCGATTTTGAACTTTTTTATACATACTCAGTGCCCATTTTAGACCTACAGAAATTATTTCTGACAAATGAGTCCTTCATCATGAACTTTCTATAACACTCTCCTTGACTCCTTCTGATGTTATTTTCAGCCATTCCGAAGTCCATATTTGATCTAACGGACATATATCTGGCCCAAGAGTCATCGATCATGAACTTTATATTTCTACCCATTGACTCCTTCTGATGATACGTCAGTCATACAGTTGTGCATATTTGACCTTATGGACATATATTGGCCAAAGTGTACTGGATTTTCAACTTTTTTTATACATAATGACAAATTCTGATGTTACTTCAACCACACAGAAGCCCAAATTAGACCTAATGAACACATTTTTGACAAAATAGTCCCAGATCATGAACTTTCTAACATTCTCATTGAGTCCATCTGATGTTACATCAAGCCATAAAGTAGTCCATATTTGATTAACTTCATTTTTTTTTTCTGGCCTAAGAGTCAGAAAACATGAACATGAACTTTCAAAGTCTTTGACTCCTTCTGATGTTACATCAGCCATTCAGTAGTCCATATTTGACCTTCTGAACACGTTTCTGGCCAAAGAGTACTCGTTCATGAACTTTCAAAGCAAACTCATTGACTCTTTTTGATGTTACATCAGACAGACAGTAGTCCACATTTGACCTACTAAACATGTTTCAGGCCCAAGAGTCATCAGTCATAAACTTACAATACATACTCGTTGACTCCTTCTGATGTTACATCAGCCATTCAGTAGTCCATATTTGACCTTCTGAACACTTTTCTGGTCCAAGAGTACTCGTTCATTACCTTTCAAAACACTTCCATTGACTCTTTCTGATGTTACATCAGCCATAGATAAATCTTCATTTGATCTACTGATCATATGTCTGGCCAAAGAGCCCTCGATCATGAACTTTCTGTACATACTCATTGACTCCTTCTGATGTTATATCAGCCATTCAGAAGTTCCATATTTGTCCTAATGGACATATATCTGGCCCAAGAGTCGTCAATCTTGAATTTTCTATTTCTACTCATTGAGAAGGATGAGATATGTCAGCCATAAAGTAGTGCATATTTTACCTAATGGCCATATTTCTGGCCAAAGAGTGCTCGATCTTGAACTTATTAGACAGACTCATTGACTCCTTCTGATGTTACATCAGCCATTCAGAAGTCCGTATTTGATCTTCTGAACACGTTTCTGGCCCAAGAGTCATCAATCATGAACTTTCTATACATACTCATTGACTCTTTCTGATGATACATCAGCCATAGATAAGTCTTTATTTGACTTACTAATCATATTTCAGGCCCAAGAGTCATCAGTCATGAACTTTCAAAACACTTTCATTGACTCTTTCTGATGTAACATCAGCCATAGATAAGTCTTTATTTGACTTACTAATCATATTTCTTGCAAAAGAGCCCTCGACCATGAACCTTCTGTACATTCTCATTGATTCCTTCTGTTGTTACATCAGCCATAAAGAAGTCCATATTTGACCTAACGGAACATATTTCTGGCCTAAAAGTCATAGGTCTTGAACTTTGTATTTCTGTTCATTGACTCCTACCCTGACAACAACATAGTGATGGCACAGATCCGGCCCACATCTGGTCCGTGTATAAACCACATGTTCCAGATGAGGGCCGGATTTGGGCCAGACTATGTTGCTGTCTGGGTCTGATGATACGTCAGCCATACAGTAAGGCATATTTTACCTACTGAACATACTCTATAGGCCCAAGACTCGTCGATCATGAACTTTCTATACGTACTAATTGACTTCTTCTGATGTTATTGTCAGCCATTCCGAAGTCCATATTTGATCTAACGGACATAAATGTGGCCAAAGAGTCATCGATCATGAACTTTATATTTCTACCCATTGACTCCTTCTGATGATACGTCAGCCATACAGTAGTGCATATTTGATCAGCCATAAAGTAGTCCATATTTGACCTTCTGAACACGTTTCTGGCCCAAGAGTACTCGTTCATGAACTTTCAAAGCAAACTCATTGACTCTTTTTGATGTTACATCAGACAGAGAGCAGTCTATATTTGACCCACTAAATATATTTCAGGCCCAAGAGTCATCGATCATGAACTTTCAATACATACCGAATGTTCAAATATTAACGTACAATATATAATCATAGACTCCTTCTGATGTTAAATCAGCCATACAGAAGTCCATATTTGACCTACTGAACATATTTCTGGCAAATTTATCCACGATCTTAAACTTTCTATATTTGTTGACTCCTTCTGATGTTTTTCAGACATACAGTAGCCTATATTTGACCTAACGCAATTATTCCTGGCCCGAGTTCTCGATCACGAACATGGCCTACTGAAAATATTTCAAAGGGTCCTTGAACTTGAACTTTCTATACATATTCATTGCCTACTTCTGCTGTTACATCAGTCAGATAGTAGTCCATATTTGATCTAATAAACATGTTTCTGCCAAAACAAATCAACAGTACTCATTCAAAAACATTTTTAAAACAAACTAATTCACTCTTTCTGATGTTACGTCAGCCATACAGAAGTCCATATTTGATCAAGTGAACGTATTTCACTTTCGATACATCCTCATTGACTATGTTACATCAGTCAGACAGTAGTCCACATTCGACTTTTTTGAACATACTTGTACTAAAGGGTACTCGATCTTGAACTTTTTTATACATACTTACCACTTCTGGTGTAACATCAGCTAAACTGCAGTCCATATTTTACATAATGCAATTATTGCAGGCCTAAGGGTCCTTCATCATGAACTTTCTATACATATTCATTGACTTCTGATGATACGGCAGCCAGACATTAGCCCATATTTGACCTACTGAACAGATGTCTGGCAAAAAAAAAAAAAAAAAAATCCCCCCCCAAAAAAACATCAGCCAGACAATAATCCATAGTTGACCTACTTACATTTTTTTCTGGCCCAAGAGTCCTCAATCATGAATATTCTATACATACTCATTGCCTCATTCTGATGTTACATTAGCCATGAAGAATTCCATATTTGACTAACTGAACATATTTCTGGCAAAAGAATCTTCGATCATGAACTTTTTTTTACATACTCTTTGAGTCCTTTAGTCCAGAAGAAGTCAATGAATATGTATAGAATGTTCAAGTTCGAGAGACCCTTTTGCCAGAAATATGTTGAGTAGGTATGGAATTCTGTATGGCTGATTTAACATCAGAAAGAGCCTATGATTATGTATAGGTCATTCATATTTGAAGACTCATCGACTAACGATATGTTCAATAGGTCAACTACTGTATGGCTGACGTATCATCAGGAGTCAATGAGGACAAAAACAATGTTCCATATCGACGACTCTTGGGCCAGAAACATGTCCATTAGATCAAATATGGACTTCTGAATGGCTGATGTAAAACATCAGAAGGAAACAATGACAATGTACAGAAAGTTCAAGATCAATGTGGACTTCAAATGTGGACTTCCTGATGTAACATCAAAAAGAGTCAATGAGTTTGTTTTGAAAGGTCATGATCAAGGACTCTTGGGGCAAAAATGTGTTCAGAAAGGGTCAATGTGATGATGGAGTCAATGAGTAAGAGAAAGTTCATGATTGAGGACTAATTTCCCAGACAGTAACATGATGTGGCCCAGATCCGGCCCATATCTGGTACATGTGGATTACACGCAGACCAGATGTGGGCCGGATCTGGGCCGATACTATACATACTGGGTTGTCTTTCAGGGTTGTCAGAAATATGTTCATTCGATCTAATATGCTACTTCTGTATGGCTGAAGAAACATCAGAATTAGTCATTCTTTGGCCAGAGTATTCTTTGGCCAGATATATGTCCATTAGGTCAAATATGCACTACTGTATGCCTGACGTATCATCAGAAGGAGTCAATGGGTAGAAATAGAAAGTTCATGTTCAACGATCCTTAGGCCAGAAATATGTCCATTAGGTCAAATATGGACTGATGAAACATCAGTAGTCAATGAATATACATAGAATGTTCAAGTTTGAGGACCCTTTAGCTAGAAATATGTTCAGATATGGACTTCTGTATGGCTGATTTAACTTCAGAAGGAGCCTATAATCATAGGATAGTACATTCCTATTTGAAGACTCATCGACTAATAATATGTTCATTAGGTCAAATATGGACTACTGAATGGCTGACATATCATGAGAAAGAGTCAATGATTACTTATTGTACATTCATATTTGAAGACTTATCGATTAACAATATGTTCAATAGGTTAAATAAGGAATACCGTATGGCTGATGTATCGTGAGGAGGAGACAATTAGTAGAAATAGAAAGTTCAAGATTGACGACATTTGGGCCAGAAATATGTCCATTAGTTCAAATATGGACTTCTGTATGGAGTATGTAAAAAAGTTCATGATCGAAGACTCTTGGGCAAGAAATATGTTCAGTAGGCCAAATGTTGACTAAATGGCTGACGAAATGTATAAAAAAGTCAAAGATAGAGTATTCTTTGGCCAGACATGATATATGTCCATTAGGTCAACTATGGACTACTTATATGGATGACATATCATCAGGAGTGATTGATTAGAAATAGAAAGTTCATGATCAACGACTCTTGGGCCAGATATGTCTATTAGGTCAAATATGGATTTCTGTATGGCTGATGTAACATCAGAAGGAACAACATACCTTCCCCGACAGCAACATAGTGTCGGCCCAGATCTGGCCCACATCTGGTCCGCGTGTAATCCATGTGTACCAGATGTGGGCCCGATTTGGGCCAGACTATGTTGTTGTCTGGGTTATGTTATAGAAAGTTCATGATCAAGGACTCTTTGGCCAGAAAAAAGATCGACTTTGGACTACTTTATGGCTGAAGTAACATCGGCGTTTGTCATTAAGTATAGAAAAGTTCAAGATCGAATACTCTTTGGCCAAACATATGTCCATCACATCCAATATGGACTTCTGAATGGCCGATGTAACATCAGATGGAATCAATGGGAATGTACAGAAAGTTCATAATAAAAGTCTCTTTGCCAGAAATATGTTCATTTGGTTTAATTTGGACTTTTGTATGGTTGAAGAAAACATCAGGAGGAGTCATTAAGTTTGTCTGAAAAAGTTCCAGATGGAGTACTCTTTGGCCATAAATATGGTCCATTAGGTCAAATACGCACTGTTTTATGGCTGATCTATCATCAGAAGGAGCCAATGACAAGAAGGGGACAAATATGGACTTCTGTTTGTCTGAAGTAACATCAGAAGGTGACGTATCATCAAGCGGATGCAATAAGTAAGTGTAAAAAAGATCAAGACTGAGTACTCTTTGGCTAGAAATATGTCCATTAAGTCAAATATGGACTAATGTATGGCTGATGTATCAACAGAAGGTGTCAATGAGTAAATATAGAAAGTTCAAAATTGAGGACTCTTGGGCCAGAAAAAACTTTAAGTTTGTCAAATATGGACTTCTGTATGGCTGATTTAACATCAAGAAGGGGCCTAAGATTATGTATAGTACATTCATATTTGAAGACTCATTGACTAACAATATGTTCAATAGGTTGAATGTGGACTTCTGAATGGCTGATGTAACATCAGATGGAGTCAATAAGTATGAAAAAACATTAATGATCGAGGACTCTTGGGCAAAAAAATATGTTCAATGGGTCAAGTATTGACTACTGTATGGCTGACGTATCATCAGACAGTCAATAGGTATGTATAAAAAAGCTCAATATTGAGTATTCTTTGTCCTGAAATACATCCATTAGGTCAAATATAGACTTCTGTATGGCTTACGTAACATCAGATGGAGTCAATGAATATGTTATAGAAAGTTCATGATCGATGAACTATGGGCCTGAAATATGTTCAGTAGGTCAAATATGGACCTCTACAGCTGAGTTAACTTCAGAAGTTATCTTATGATTATGGATAGTTTATTTCATATTTGAAGATTCATCGACTAACAAATATGTTCAATAGATCAAATATGAATTTCTGTATGGCTGACATATCATCAGAAGGAGTCAATGAGTATGTTATAGAAAGTTCATGATCGAGGACTAATTTTTCAAAAATGTTTTCATTAGGTCTAATTTGGACTTCTGTATTGCTGATGTAACATCGGATAGAGTCATTATGTATAAATAATTTCAAGACTGAGCACTCTTTGGCCATAAATATGTCAGTTACATCAAACATGCACTACTGTATGGCTGATGTATCATCAGAAGGAATCAATGAACAGAAATAGAAAGTTCAACATCGATGACTCTTGGGCCAGATATATGTCTATTACATCTAATATGGACTTCTCTTTGACTAATATGACATCAGAAAGAGTCAATGAGTTTGTTTTGAAAGTTCATGAGCGAGGACTCTTGGGCCAGAAAAAACTTTAAGTTCGTCAAATATGAGTATGGTTGACGTATAATCAGAAGGAGTCAATGAACAAAAATATAAAGTTCAAGATCGATGACTCTTGGGCCAAATATGTGTCCTTTAGGTCAACTATGGTCTTCTGAATGGCTGTTGTAACATCAGAAGGAATCAATGAGAATGTACAGAAAGTCCATGTTGGAGGACTCTTTTGCCAGAAATATGATCAGTAGGTCAAATTTGGTCTTCTTCTATGGCTGATGTAACATCAAAAATAGTCAATGAGTTTTTTTGGAAAGTTCATGAATGAACCTGACTGTTTGGCCAGAAATGTGTTCAGAAAGTCAAATATGGACTACCGAATGGCTGATGTAACAATAGGAGTCAATGACTATGTATAGAAAGTTAATGATCACGGACTCTTGGGCCAGAAGAAATTTTAAGTTCTTGGACTACTTTATGGCTGATAGAAAAGTCTGAAAAAGTTCAAGAACGAGTACTCTTTGGCCCGAAATATGTCTATTAGGTCAAATACGCACTGCTCTATGGCTGACCTATCATCAGAAGGAGTCAATGATAAGACATAGAACGTTTATTATTGACGACTATTGGGCCAGAAATTTTAATGTCTGTCTGAAAAGTAACATCAGAATGTATCAGTGAGGAATGTACATGATCAATGGCTCTTTTGCCCGAAATCTGATCAGAAGGTCAAATACGCACTGTTTTATGGCTGATCTATCATCAGAAGGAGCCAATGATAAGAAGGGGACAAATATGGACTTCTGTTTGTCTGAAGTAACATCAGAAGGTATCAATGAGAACGTACATGATCAGTGGCTCTTTTGCCCGAAATCTGATCAGAAGGATCAGAAGAAGTCAATGAGTATGTATAAAAAGTTCATGATCGAAGACTCTTGGACCAGAAATATGTTCAGTAGGTCAAATTTTGATTTCTGTATGGCTGACATATCATCAAGCGGATGCAATAAGTAAGTGTAAAAAAGATCAAGACTGAGTACTCTTTGGCTAGAAATATGTCCATTAAGTCAAATATGGACTAATGTATGGCTGATGTATCAACAGAAGGTGTCAATGAGTAAATATAGAAAGTTCAAAATTGAGGACTCTTGGGCCAGAAAAAACTTTAAGTTTGTCAAATATGGACTTCTGTATGGCTGATTTAACATCAAGAAGGGGCCTAAGATTATGTATAGTACATTCATATTTGAAGACTCATTGACTAACAATATGTTCAATAGGTTGAATGTGGACTTCTGAATGGCTGATGTAACATCAGATGGAGTCAATAAGTATGAAAAAACATTAATGATCGAGGACTCTTGGGCAAAAAAATATGTTCAATGGGTCAAGTATTGACTACTGTATGGCTGACGTATCATCAGACAGTCAATAGGTATGTATAAAAAAGCTCAATATTGAGTATTCTTTGTCCTGAAATACATCCATTAGGTCAAATATAGACTTCTGTATGGCTTACGTAACATCAGATGGAGTCAATGAATATGTTATAGAAAGTTCATGATCGATGAACTATGGGCCTGAAATATGTTCAGTAGGTCAAATATGGACCTCTACGGCTGAGTTAACTTCAGAAGTTATCTTATGATTATGGATAGTTTATTTCATATTTGAAGATTCATCGACTAACAAATATGTTCAATAGATCAAATATGAAGTTCTGTATGGCTGACATATCATCAGAAGGAGTCAATGAGTATGTTATAGAAAGTTCATGATCGAGGACTAATTTTTCAAAAATGTTTTCATTAGGTCTAATTTGGACTTCTGTATTGCTGATGTAACATCGGATAGAGTCATTATGTATAAATAATTTCAAGACTGAGCACTCTTTGGCCATAAATATGTCAGTTACATCAAACATGCACTACTGTATGGCTGATGTATCATCAGAAGGAATCAATGAACAGAAATAGAAAGTTCAACATCGATGACTCTTGGGCCAGATATATGTCTATTACATCTAATATGGACTTCTCTTTGACTAATATGACATCAGAAAGAGTCAATGAGTTTGTTTTGAAAGTTCATGAGCGAGGACTCTTGGGCCAGAAAAAACTTTAAGTTCGTCAAATATGGACTACTGTATGGCTGATGTAACATCAGAAGTAGTCAATGGCTATGTATGAAAAGTTCATGATCGAGGACTCTTTGATCGAAATATGTCAGTAGGTCAAATATGGACTACTGTATGGCTGACGTATTATCAGAAGGACTGAATGAACAGAAATTGAAAGTTGGGCCAGATATATGTCCATTACGTCAAATATGGACTTCTGAATGGCTGATGTAATATCAGAAAGATACAATGAGAATGTACAGAAAGTTCATGATGTAGAGCTCTTTTGCCAGTAATATGATCAGTAGGTCAAATGTGGCCTTCTCTATTGCTGATGTAACATCAAAAAGGGTCAATGAGTTTGTTTTGAATGTTCATGAATGAGTACTCGGACCAGAAACGTGTTCAGAAGGGCAAATGTGGACTACGGCTGATGTAACATCAGATGGAGTTAATTAGGATGTTATAGAAAGTTCATGATCGAGGACTAATTCGTCAAAAATATTTTTATTAGGTCTAATTTGGGCTTCTTTATGGTAGAATTAACATCAGAATTAGTCATTATGTATAAAAAAAAGTTAAAGATCGAGTACACTTTGGCCATATATATGTCCATTAGGCCAAATATGCACTACTGTATTGCTGACGTATCATCAGAAGGAGTCAATTGGGTAGAAATAGAAAGTTCATGTTCAACGATCCTTAGGCCAGAAATATGTCCATTAGGTCAAATATGGACTTCTGAATGGCTGATGTAACCTTAGAAGGAGTAAATGAGTATGTATAGAAATTTCATGATCGATGATTCTTGGACCTGAAATATGTTCAGTAGGTCAAATATGCACTACTGTATGGTTGACGTATAATCAGAAGGAGTCAATGAACAAAAATATAAAGTTCAAGATCGATGACTCTTGGGCCAAATATGTGTCCTTTAGGTCAAATATGGTCTTCTGAATGGCTGTTGTAAATCAGAAGGAATCAATGAGAATGTACAGAAAGTCCATGTAACTATGAAATATGATCAGTAGTCAAATTTGGTCTTCTTCTATGGCTGATGTAACATCAAAAAATCAATGAGTTTTTTGGAAAATGAGAATGTGGCCAGAAACAGAAAGTCCATGTTGGAGGACTATGAAATATGATCAGTAGGTCAAATTTGGTCTTCTTCTATGGCTGATGTAACATCAAAAATAGTCAATGAGTTTTTTGGAAAGTTCATGAATGAACCTGACTGTTTGGCCAGAAATGTGTTCAGAAAGTCAAATATGGATTACCGAATGGCTGATGTAACAATAGGAGTCAATGACTATGTATAGAAAGTTAATGATCAAGGACTCTTGGGCCAGAAGAAATTTTAAGTTCTTGGACTACTTTATGGCTGATAGAAAAGTCTGAAAAAGTTCAAGAACGAGTACTCTTTGGCCCGAAATATGTCTATTAGGGCAAATACGCACTGGCTGACCTATCATCAGAAGGAGTCAATCATAAGACATAGAAAGTTTATTATTGACGACTATTGGGCCAGAAATGTTATTGTCTGTCTGAAAAGTAACATCAGAATGTATCAATGAGGAATGTACATGATCAATGGCTCTTTTGCCCGAAATCTGATCAGAAGGTCAAATACGCACTGCTTTATGGCTGATCTATCATCAGAAGGAGCCAATGATAAGAAGGGGACTAATATGGACTTCTGTTTGTCTGAAGTAACATCAGAAGGTATCAATGAGAATGTACATGATCAATGGCTCTTTTGCCCGAAATCTGATTAGAAGGTCAAATGTGGACTTCTTTATGGCTGATGTAACATCAGAAGGTCAATGAGTATGTATAAAAAGTTCATGATCGAAGACTCTTGGACCAGAAATATGTTCAGTAGGTCAAATTTTGATTTCTGTATGGTTGACATATCATCAAGCGGATTCAATAAGTAAGTGTAAAAAAGATCAAGACTTGAGTATACTTTGGCTAAAAATATGTCCATTAAGTCAAATATGGCTGAAGTATCATCAGAAGGTGTCAAGGAGTATATATAGAACGTTCAAAATGGAGGACTCTTGGGCCAGAATAACCTTTAAGTTGGTCAAATATGGACTTCTGTATGGTCGATTTAACATCAGAAGGGGCCTAAGATTATGTATAGTACATTCATATATTTGAAGACTCATTGACTAACAATGTGGACTTCGGTATGGCTGATGTAACATCAGATGGAGTCAATGGAGGTCAATGTATAAAACGTTCATGATTTAGGATTCTTCGGCCAAAAATATGTTTAATGAGTCAAGTATTGACTACTATACGGCTCACATATCAGATGACAGAGTCAATAAGTATGTAAAAAAAAAGTTCAAGATTGAGTATTCTTTGGCAAGAATATGTCCATAAGGTAAAATATGGACTACTGTATGGCTGATGTATATCATCAGAAGGAACAAAAGAGAAGATATAGAAAGATCAAGATTGGTGACTCTCGGGCCAGATCCATTAGGTCAAATCTGGACTTCTGTATGGCCAATGTAACATTAGAACAAGTCATTAAGTAATGTATAAAAAGGTGCAGGATCAAGCACTCTTTGGCCAGAAATGTCTCCATTAGGTCAAATATGCACTATTGTATGGCTGACGTTTCATTAGAAGGAGTCAATAATATGCATTATAATGCATTATAGAATATGCATTATAATGCAATGCATACAAGAACTAACTCATTTCGTTAAGATAACATATGTGCTTTTGCATTGCATTTGCACATAAGTTCCAACGTTGTGCAATTGAAGAATAACATAAGCTATGCACTTGTTTCGTTGCAAGTACTAACTCTGTGTACTGAAGAACAGTGTTGGTCACATTGCTTTAAAAAAGTAATTAGTTATAGTTACTTCTCACAAATAGTAACGGAGTTAGTAACTGAGTTACATCATTATAAAAGTAACTAATTACCAGGGAAAATAACTATTGCGTTACTTAAAAAAAATAAAATAAAAATATGCCAAATAAATTGAATGCCCCCAATATTACATATAAGTCTAAGAATAAATTATTCTTGATGCGACTCCTGACTCATGATCCGCTCTTGCTCACGACATGAAATTTCTCTGTACTGTGTTGGTAGCCATTAAAGAAAACGTAGTTTCATATTTATGTTTAAATAGTCCTATGTTATGTTTTAAATCCATTTATTCGATTATGAAAAGTTAGTGAACAGCATGAGTAAGATGCATCATAAGATATCACAAATATATCGGGAGACATGGAGTGGGTCAGATAAGATTTTTACCACTTCATTAAGTTTTGCTTTGTAGAAAGCCTTTCTTTAAAGTGAATTTCGTTTTGTAAAAATTGTATCTTAATTTTAATCAATGTTTCATCTACCAATTGCTTTGATTTAATATATAACAAGCAAATATAGCAGACAATAAAATCATGACATGGAGGCGCGGGCGCGATCACTGGCGCGTGAACTGGAGCGCGTCTTAAATGAACCGAAACTCAGAGGCTGCTTGCCTCGCAGACATGAGAAATATATCTATAGAATGTTTGAAATATCTACTTTAACGAAAATGAAGTTATTAAAAACGAAAAGAAAGAGGCTACTCTGATTATGTAGCCTAATCCGAATGAAATGTGCGTCATCTCTCTAGGCGCGTCCATATGAGCAGATGATCAGCAACGTGAATCAGCAATGTCAACTTCATCTTTGCAGCCGACACTGATTCAGAAAACATTACTTTATTAATAAACAATTAAAATGTCTCCTTACTGTTTTTGTCACACTCATAATCATTACTTTTGCCGGTTCTTTATGGCAATTATGCGTGCCATTGAGTGCTATATAGCCTATGTAAACGCTCCTTATTATGGTTTATTCTCTCCAGTATTTAAGAAATTAAATTAATATAAATGTGATTAGTCAACTAATAGCTTAAATGAACAACTACTAGTCGACTAGAAAAAAAACTCATTTCACATATTTTCGATCAAGCATCAAAAAGGGTATTCTGGTTTGAGCTCGCGCTTCGCGCGCATGCTCTGACAGACACACACACAGCGCATCGTACATTATTATCAGTTTAAAATTATATTTGTGTGTGACTTACCGCAGCACACACCAGAGAAAAAAACTTTGCAGGTCCTATGGCTGAGAGAGAGCCTACTCGGATGAAAACCGCTTCAGTGAGCTCAATTATAGTAACGCGGCATTTTTTTGGTCAGTAACGGTAACGGCGTTGTAACTTGAGAAAAAGTAATTCGTTTGATTACTCGTTACTGAAAAACGTAAAGGCGTTAGTAACGCCGTTTATTTATAACGCCGTTATTCCCATCACTGCTGAAGAGTTAACTATGTGTTGCTGAAGATATAACATCACAGAAGATCTAACTCATTTAATTGTGCAATGAAGAGATAACATGTGCATTGACCTAACACATGACCTAACGTTGTGCAACGTAGAATAACATATACGCTATGATCTGTGCACTTAAAAGACAACCCGTAACATATGTCCTCTCGCATTGCTTTGCATACAACTAACTAATGTATACAGTTGTGTATTGCAGAGATAACTTAATATGATTATTTGCATTACAATGCACGGAATATGCATTAGAATGAAACGCATACAAGAACTGACTTTTTACGTTAACCATGTACTGTTGTACATAGTTGTTATTCTTCACTGCACAACGATAAATCCTGTGAGCAATGCACTGCTGAAGTTGTTTCTTCATTGCGCAACCCAACGAGTTCGTTCTTGTATGCATTGTAATGCATAAAGCAATTAAGCTCATATTTTAAATGTTATCTTTTCAACGTACAAACTATTAAGTTAGTTGTTTTATCATAGAATATGCATTAAAATGCAATGCCTGCAAGAACTAACTCATTCCGTTAAGATATAACATATGTGCTGATGCATTGCATTTGCACATACGCTCCAACGTTGTGCAACTGAAGAATGACATAATCTGTGCATTGTCCAACGTTGTGCAATTGAAGAATAATATAAGTTATGCACTTGTTGCGTTACAGCGCATTCTCAAGAACTAACTCAATCCGCCGTGCATTGAAAAGTTAACGTGTGTCCTGTAAGGATACAACACGTATAGACGTGTACATTGACATAATTTGGTTATGCAATGAAGAATAACATATAAGCTATGCACTTATGGCTTTGCAGTGCATACAAGAACGAACTCATTCCGTTGTGCATTGAAGAGTTCACGTATGTGCTGTTGAAGAGATAACACAGATAATTGCATAGAAGATCGAACTTAATCCTCTGTGCGCTGAAAAGACAATACATAACGTATGTGCATTGCTTTGCATCCAACTCACTTATACATGTGTTTATTGAAGAGGTAGCATATCATGAGCCTTTGCATTACACTGCATAGAAGATTCTTTATAATACAATGCATACAAAAACTAACTCATTGCGTTAAGATTACATATGTGCTGTTGCATTGCATTGCAAATCCGATGCAACGTTGTGGAATGAAGAGATAATATAGTGGAGTTGCTATGCATATCGTTGTGCAATGAATAACATATGCACTTGTTGCGTGGCAGTGCTTACAAGAACCAACTCATTCCATTGTGCACTGAAGTTATCGTATGTGCTGTTGAAGGGATCACACACAGAACTGCATAAGATCTAACTTATTCTTATAAAAGACAACACAATATATGCTGTCGCGTTGCTTTGCATACAACTCACTTATACGTGTGTTTATTGAAGAGGTAGCATATCATGAGCCTTTGCATTACACTGCATAGAAGATTCTTTATAATACAGGTCTGTGGCAACAGCACGCATACAAAAACTAACTCATTGCGTTAAGATAACATATGTGCTGATGCCTTGCATTTGCATATACGCTCCAACGTTGTGCAACTGAAGAATAACATAATCTGTGCACTTTCGTTTCGTTGCATTGTATGCATGAACTAACTCATTCCTTTGTCCATTGAAAAATAACACATGTAATATATGGGTTTCATTGCATGCATAAAACAACATATAAGCTATGCACTTGTTGCGTTGCAATTCATCGCATTCCAACGCAACAAGTGCACAGCTCATTCTAACTCATTCCGTTGTGCATTGAAGAGTATACATATATGCTGTTGAAGCGATAACAAGTATTGCATACAGTTCTAACTTATTCATCTGTGCATTTAAACGACATTGCTTAGCACACAACAACTTTTTAACTTTTTTTCATTTGTGTAGTAGAGATAATATAACATGAGCCTTTTTCATTGGTGCATTATAATGCAATGCATACAAGTAACTGATTCCGTTAAGATACGTGTCCTGTAATACAACATATGTACATTGACATAATTTGGTTATGCAATGAAGAATAACATATAAGCTATGCACTTATGGCTTTGCAGTGCATACAAGAACGAACTCATTCCGTTGTGCATTGAAGAGTTCGCGTATGTGCTGTTTGAAGAGATAACACATAGAACTGCATAGAAGATCTAACTGATCCCTCTTTATGCATTACAGTGCAAAGAAGGTCTAGCTCATTGTGCAATGAAGAGATTACAATATGTGCTGTTTTCAGTGCTTTGCTCGCAGGACCTATCATCGTGCAATGAAGAATAACAGATAAAGCATATCATTGCATAGAAGATCGAACTTAATCCTCTGTGCGCTGAAAAGACAATACATAACATATGTGCACTGCTTTGCATACAACTCACTTATACGTGTGTTTATTGAAGAGGTAGCATATCATGAGCCTTTGCATTACACTGCATAGAAGATTCTTTATAATACAATGCATACAAAAACTAACTCATTGCGTTAAGATAACATATGTGCTGATGCCTTGCATTTGCACATACGCTCCAACGTTGTGCAACTGAAGAATAACATAATATGTGCACTTTCGTTTCGTTGCATTGTATGCATGAACTAACTCATTCCTTTGTCCATTGAAAAATAACACATGTAATATATGGGTTTGATTGCATGCATAAAACAACATATAAGATATATGCACTTGTTGCGTTGCAATTCATCGCATTGCAACGCAACAAGTGCATAGCTCATTCTAACTCATTCCGTTGTGCATTGAAGAGTATACATATATGCTGTTAAAGCGATAACAAGTATTGCATACAGTTCTAACTTATTCATCTGTGCATTTAAACGACATTGCTTAGCACACAACAACTTTTTAACTTTTTTCATTTCTGCAGTAGAGGTAATATAACATGAGCCTTTTTCATTGGTGCATTATAATGCAATGCATACAAGTAACTGATTCCGTTAAGATGCGTGTCCTGTAATACAACATATGTACATTGACATAATTTGGTTATGCAATGAAGAATAACATATAAGCTATGCACTTATGGCTTTGCAGTGCATACGAGAACGAACTCATTCCGTTGTGCATTGAAGAGTTCACGTATGTGCTGTTTGAAGAGATAACACATAGAACTGCATAGAAGATCTAACTGATCCCTCTTTATGCATTACAGTGCAAAGAAGGTCTAACTCATTGTGCAATGAAGAGATTACAATATGTGCTGTTTTCAGTGCATTGCGCGCAGGACCTATCATCGTGCAATGAAGAATAACAGATAAAGCATATCATTGCATAGAAGATCGAACTTAATCCTCTGTGCGCTGAAAAGACAATACATAACGTATGTGCACTGCTTTGCATACAACTCACTTATACATGTGTTTATTGAAGAGGTAGCATATCATGAGCCTTTGCATTACACTGCATAGAAGATTCTTTATAATACACTGCATACAAAAACTAACTCATTCCGTTAAGATTACTTATGTGCTGTTGCGTTGCATTGCAAATCCGAAGCAACGTTGTGGAATGAAGAGATAATATAGTGGGGTTGCTGTGCAATTGCACACAGGACCTATCGTTGTGCAATGAATAACATATGCACTTGTTGCGTGGCAGTGCTTACAAGAACCAACTCATTCCATTGTGCACTGAAGTTATCGTATGTGCTGTTGAAGGGATCACACACAGAACTGCATAAGATCTAACTTATTCTTCTGTGCACTGAAAAGACAACACAATAACATATATGCTGTCGCGTTGCTTTGCATACAATTAACTTATACAGTTGTTTATTGAAGAGATAACAACGTGAGCTTTGCATTAACAATGCATAGGATATGCATTATAATGCAATGCATACAAGAACTAACTCATTTCGTTAAGATAACATATGCGCTGTTACATTGCATTTGCACATAGGTTCCAACGTTGTGCAATTGAAGAATAACATAAGCTATGCACTCGTTTCGTTGCAAGTACTAACTCATTCCGCTGTGCATTGAAGAGTTAATGTGTTGCTGAAGATATAACACATAGAGTTGCACAGAAGATCTAACTCTTTTAATTGTGCAATGAAGAGATAACATGTGCTGTTGTAGTGCATTGACCTAACACAGGACCTAACGTTGTGCAACGTAGAATAACATATAAGCTATGCTCTGTGCACTTAAAGGACAACCCGTAACATATGTCCTCTCGCATTGCTTTGCATACAACTAACTAATCTATACAGTTGTGTATTGCAGAGATAACTTAATATGATTATTTGCATTACAATGCACGGAATATGCATTAGAATGAAATGCATACAAGAACTGACTTTTTACGTTAACCATGTACTGTTGTACATAGTTGTTATTCTTCACTGCACAACGATAAATCCTGTGAGCAATGCACTGCTGACGTTGTTTCTTCATTGCGCAACCTAACGAGTTCGTTCTTGTATGCATTGTAATGCATAAAGCAATTAAGCTCATATTTTACATGTTATCTTTTCAACGTACAAACTATTAAGTTAGTTGTTTTATCATAGAATATGCATTAAAATGCAATGCCTGCAAGAACTAACTCATTCCGTTAAGATAACATATGTGCTGATGCATTGCAATTGCACATACGCTCCAACGTTGTGCAACTGAAGAATAACATAATCTGTTTCGTTGCATTGCAACGCAACAAGTGCATAGCTCATTCTAAACTCATTCCGTTGTGCATATATGCTGTTGAAGAGATAACAAGTATTGCATAAAGTTCTAACTTATTCCTCTGTGCATTTAAACGACAAAAACGACATTGCTTAGCACACAACAACTTTTTAACTTTTTTCATTTGTGTAGTAGAGGTAACATAACATGAGCCTTTTTCTTTGGTGCATTATAATGCAATGCATACAAGTAACTGATTCCGTTAAGATACGTGTCCTATAATACAACATATGTACATTGCTGTGCAATTGCTGTACAAGCTGTGCACTTATGGCTTTGCAGAGCATACAAGAACGAACTCATTCCGTTGTGCATTGAAGAGTTCACGTATGTGCTGTTGAAGAGATAACACATAGAACTGCATAGAAGATCTAACTGATCCTTCTTTGTGCAAAGAAGGTCTAACTCATTGTGCAATGAAGAGATTACAATATGTGCTGTTTGCAGTGCATTGCGCGCAGGACCTATCATCGTGCAATGAAGAATAACAGATAAAGCATTGCATTGGACATGCGATTCAGCCTAGTACAATTGAAGAATAACGTATAAGCCGTGCTCTTTGTTGTTTTTTTGCAGTGCATACAAGAACTAACTCATTCCGCTGTGCATTGGATGCAGCAGTACGTGTTGTTGTTATCTCTTCAATACACAAACGAATTAGTTGTGTGCAAATCAACGCAATGCACAACGGAATGAGCTAGTTCATGTATACAATGCAACGCAACAAGTGCATAGGTCATGTTATTCTTCAATTGCACAACGTTGGAACGTATGTGCAAACGCAATGCAACAGTACATACTTTACCGTAACAGAATGAGTCGGTTCTTGTATGAATTGCATTACAATGCATATAATATGCATTATAATGCTAAGGATCATATTATGTTCTTCAGTTGCACAACGTTGGAACGTATGTTGCAACAGCACATATGTTATCTTAACGGAATGAGTTAGTTCTTGTATGCATTGCATTATTGTATGCATTGCATTGCATATTCTATGATAACACAACTAACTTAATAGGTTGTATGTTGAAAAAATAACATGTAAAATATGAGCTTAATTGCTTTATGCATTACAATGCATACAAGAACTAACTCATTTGGATGAGCAATGAAGAAACAACTACTTCATGCAGTGCATTGCTCACAGGATTTATCGTTGTGCAGTGAAGAATAACAACTATGTACAACAGAGAACATGGTTAACGTAATAAGTCAGTTCTTGTATGCATTTCATTCTAATGCATATTATGTGCATTGTAATGCAAAAATCATATCTCTGCAATAGACAAATATATTGATTAGTTAGTTGTATGCAGAGCAATGCAAGAGGACATATTTTAGTTTACGGGTTGTCTTTTCGGTGCACAGAGCAGAGCTTATATGTTATTCTACGCAACGCTGTGTTATGTCAATGCACTACAACAGCACGTTATCTCTTCATTGGGCAATTAAATGAGTTAGATCTTCTGTGCAGCTCAATGATCAATCTCTTCAGCAGGACATATGTTAACTCCTCAAATGCACAGCGGAATGAGTTAGTACTTGCAAAGAAACAAGTTCATAGCTTATGGTATTCTTCAATTGCTCAACGTTGGAACCTATGTGCAAATGCAACAGCAAATATGTTATCTAAAGGGAATGAGTTAGTTCTTGTATGCATTGCATTATAAGGCATATTCTATGCATTGTAATGCAAAGCTCACGTTGTTATCTTTTCAATAAACAAATGTAAAACAACTGTATGCAAAGCAAAGCAACGCGACAGCATATATGTTATCGTGTTGTCTTTTGGTTCTTGTATGCACTGCAACGCAACAAGTGCATAGCTTACATATTCTTCATTGTGTGCAATTGCACAGCAACAGCGCATTCCACAGCGTTGCATCGGATTTGCAATGCAAAAGCACATATGTCATCTTAACGGAATGAGTTAGTTCTTGTATGCATTATAAAGAATCTTCTATGCATTGTAATTCAAAGGCTTATGGTATGTTAACTCTTCAATAACCACAAGTATAAGTGAGTTGTATGCAAAGCAATGCCTTAGCACATACCTTATGTTTTGTCTTTTTAGCGCACAGAGGGTGAAGTTCTATGCAATTCTATGTGTTATCTCTTCAACAACATATGTTAACTCCTCAACGCACAACGGAATGAGTTAGTTCTTGTATGCACTGCAACGCAACAAGTGAACTGTGCGCAACAGCACTTTTACACAACAAAATGAATTAGATCTTCTATGCATTGCAATGCAAAAACAACCCCTTTTACATCTGAATGAGTTAGTTCTTGTATACAATGCAGCGCAACAACTGCATAGTTCATGTTATTCTTCAATTTGCTCAACGTTGGATCGTATGTGCAATGCAATGCAACAGTACGTATTTTTACCGTATCAGAATCAGTCAGTTCTTGTATGCATTGCAATGCAAAGGATCATATTATGTCCTTCTGTTGTTGGCTTCATATTATGTTGGAACGTATGTGCAAGTGCAACAGCACATATGTTATCTTAACGGAATGAATTATTGAATGCATTGCATTTTAATTCATATTCTTTGCACTGTACTGCAAAGCTCACGTTATTATCTCTTTTATAAACAAATGTATAAGTTGTATGCAAAGCAACGCGACAGCATATATGTTATTGTGTTGTCTTTTCAGTGCACAGCGGTTTGAGTTAGTTCTTGAATGCGCTGTAAACGCTGGAGCGTATGTGCAATGAAATGCAATAACACATACGGAATACGGAAAAACATACGTTTTTGTAAGCATTGCATTATAATGCATTTTCAATGAAAAAGGCTCATGTTATCTCTTGCACGTGTCATGTTTTGTCGTTTCAGTGCACAGAGTAATAAGTAAGAACTTTATGCAATACTTGTTATCTCTTCAACAGCACATATGTATACTCTTCAATGCACAACGGAATGAGTTAGTTCTTGTATGCAATGCAACGCAACAAGTGCATAGCTTATATGCATATATTATTATTATGCATATTATATGCATAGAATATTATATTCTTCATTGCACAACGATAGGTTTTGTGCGCAATGCACTGCAACAGCACATATGTTAATCTCTTCATTGCACAGCAAAATGAGCTAGATCTTCTATGCTTTGTAATGCAAAATTCTCGTTACATCTTAAAACGACGATATACAACGGAAGTTAATTGTTTTATGCAATGCCATGAAACACCCATATTACGTGTTATTTTTCAATGGACAACGGAATGAGCAAAACGAAAGTGCATAGATTATGTTATTCTTCAATTGCACAACGTTGGAGCGTATGTGCAATGAAATGGAATAGCACATATGTTATCTTAACGGAATGAATTAGTTTTTGTATGCATTGCATTGTAATGCAATGGCGCATGTTATGTTATCTCCGTCTCTTCTACACAAATGTACAAGTTAGTTGTATGCAAAGCAAAGCTATAGCACATATATATTGTCTTTTCAGTGCACGGTGCACCCTTCAACAACACATATGTTTAACTCTTCAGTGCACAACGGAATTAGCACTTGCATTCATTGAAAAGCAACAAGTGCATAGCTTATGTTTGATTTTTCAATTGCACAACGATAGGTTCTATTTTATCTCTTCATTCCACACAATTGAGTTTTCTATGCATTATAATGCTAAAAGCTCATATGTTACAAATGACATCTTCCATATTACATTTACATATTACGCATATGCAATAAAACAGAATGTCTCGTGTATCATTCTTCAATGCAAAAACCAATACAATGTAGGCATTGCAATGCTAAAACATATATGATAGCTCTTAAATGCACAACAACCTTAGTTCTTTGCATTCAGTGAAATGAAAAAATGTATAATATCATGGAAATGGAAAATGGTCCTTATTGGAAAATCGAATGCTTTGTACGCATTGCAATCGAAATCAAATGTGTTACGAGTTAGTACACCCCCAGGCTGTGAAGTGTGTCAACTTGGAGAGTAGCCTTTAAAAGGGAACAGGGTTAACAGTGAAGTAACCCGGGGCGTACATGTGTCTGAGCCAAGATTCCTCGATCATGAACTTTTTACTCATTGACGCATTGACTCATTCTGATGCTACGTCAGCCATACAAAAGTCCAGCACATCTGACATATGTTAGTCGATGAGTCTTCAAATAAGAATGTACTATCCATAATCAAAGGCTCCCTCTGAAGTTAAATCAGCCAAAAAGCATAAGCAAAAGGTTATTCATAAATTGTCCATATTTGACGAGCTTAAACTTTTTTCTGTCCTAAGAGCCCTTGAACCTTCTAGACATACTCATTGACTCCTTGAGATGTTACATCAGCCATTCAGTAGTCCATATTTGACCTTCTGAACACTTTTCTGGTCCAAGAGTACTCGTTCATTACCTTTCAAAACACTTGACTCTTTCTGACGTTACATCAGCCATAGATAAGTCTTCATTTGACCTACTGACCTTATTTCTGGCAAAAGAGCCCTCGATGGTGAACTTTCTGTACATACTCATTGACTACTTCTGATGTTATATCAGCCATTCAGATGTTCCATATTTGACCTAATGCACATATTTGTGGCAGAAGAGTATTCAAGCTTGAACTTTTTTATACATACTTAATGAATAATTCTGGTGTTATTTAGACCAAATGTCTGCCAAATTAGTCCTTGATCATGAACTTTCTATTTCTGCCCATTGACTTCTAATGATACATCAGCCATAGAGTAGTGCATATTTGACCTGATGGGCATATATCTGGCCAAAGTGTATTCGAACTTGAACTTATTTTATACGTACATAATGCCCAAAAATTAGACCTACCGAAAATATTTCTGACAAATTAGTCCTTGATCATGAACTTTCTTATTACACTCTCATTGTCTCTATCTGATGTTACATCGGCCATACGGAAGTCCTTTTTTGACCTTATGGACATATTTCTGGCCTAAGAGTCGTTGATCTTGAACTTTCTATTTCTACCCATTGACAATCAGAAGTCCATATTTGATTAACGTAAGAAAAAATTTTGGCCTAAGATTCCTCACACATGAACTTTCTTTATATACTCATTGACTCTTTCTGATGTTACATCAGCCATTCAGTAGTCCATATTTGACCTTCTGAACACTTTTCTGGTCCAAGAGTACTCGTTCATTACCTTTCAAAACACTTCCATTGACTCTTTCTGATGTTACATCAGCCATAGATAAATCTTCATTTGACCTACTGATCATATGTCTGGCCAAAGAGCCCTCGATCATGAACTTTCTGGACATACTCATTGATTTATTCTAAGGTTACATCAGCCGTACAGAAGTCCAGTTTTGACCTAATGGACATATATCTAGCCAAAGTGTGCTCGATTTTGAACTTTTTTATACATAATCAATGCCCATTTTAGGCCTACTGAAAATATTTCTGACAAAGTAGTCCTTCATCATGAACTTTCTATAACACACTCATTGACTCTTTGTGATGTAACATCAGCCATAGATAAGTCTTCATTTGACCTACTGACCTTATTTCTGGCAAAAGAGCCCTCGATGATGAACTTTCTGTACATACTCATTGACTACTTCTGATGCTATATCAGCCATTCAGAAGTTCCATATTTGACCCAATGGACATATTTGTGGCAAAAGAGTATTCAAGCTTGAACTTTTTTATACATACTTAATGAATAATTCTGGTGTTATATAGACCAAATGTCTGCCAAATTAGTCCTTGATCATGAACTTTCTATTTCTGCCCATTGACTTCTAATGATACATCAGCCATAGAGTAGTGTATATTTGACCTGATGGGCATATATCTGGCCAAAGTGTATTCGAACTTGAACTTATTTTATACGTACATAATGCCCAAAAATTAGACCTACTGAAAATATTTCTGACAAATTAGTCCTTGATCATGAACTTTCTATTACACTCTCATTGTCTCTATCTGATGTTACATCGGCCATACAGAAGTCCTTTTTTGACCTTATGGACATATTTCTGGCTTAAGAGTCGTTGATCTTGAACTTTCTATTTCTACCCTTTGACTCCTTCTAAATGATACATCAGCCATACAGTAGTGCATATTTGACCTAATGGACATACATCTAGCCAAAGTGTACTCGATCTTGAACTTTTTTATACATACATAATGTCCAAATTAGACCTACTGAAAATATTTCTGACAAATTAGTCCTTCATCATGAACTTTCTATAATACTCTCATTGACTCCATCTGATTTTACATCAGCCATAAGATGGTCCATATTTGATGAGCTTAAAGTTTTTTCTGTCCTAAGAGCCCTTGAACATGAACCTTCTAGACATACTCATTGACTCCTTCAGATGTTACACCAGCCAATCAGAAGTCCATATTTGATTAACATAAGAAAATTTTTTGGCCTAAGATTCCTCACACATGAACTTTCTTTATATACTCATTGACTCTTTCTGATGTTACATCAGCCATTCAGTAGTCCATATTTGACCTTCTGAACACTTTTCTGGTCCAAGAGTACTCGTTCATTACCTTTCAAAACACTTCCATTGACTCTTTCTGATGTTACATCAGCCATAGGTAAATCTTCATTTGACCTACTGATCATATGTCTGGCCAAAGAGCCCTCGATCATGAACTTTCTGGACATACTCATTGATTTATTCTAAGGTTACATCAGCCGTACAGAAGTCCAATTTTGACCTAATGGACATATTTCTGGCCTAAGAGTCTTTGATCTTGAACTTTCTATTTCTACCCATTGACTCCTTCTGATGATACGTCAGCCATACAGTAGTGCGTATTAGACCTAATGGACATATATCTAGCCAAAGTATGCTCGATTTTGAACTTTTTTATACATACTCAATGCCCATTATAGACCTACAGAAATTATTTCTGACAAATTAATCCTTCATCATGAATTTTCTATAACACTCTCATTGACTCTTTCTGATGTTACATCAGCCATATGTCTGGCCCAGTCTTCATTTGACCTACTGACCTTATTTCTGGCAAAAGAGCCCTCGATCATGAACTTTCTGTACATACTCATTGACTCCTTCTGATGTTATATCAGCCATTCAGAAGTTCCATATTTGTCCTAATGGACATATATCTGGCCCAAGAGTCGTCAATCTTGAATTTTCTATTTCTACTCATTGAGAAGGATGAGATATGTCAGCCATAAAGTAGTGCATATTTTACCTAATGGCCATATTTCTGGCCAAAGAGTGCTCGATCTTGAACTTATTAGACAGACTCATTGACTCCTTCTGATGTTACATCAGCCATTCAGAAGTCCGTATTTGATCTTCTGAACACGTTTCTGGCCCAAGAGTCATCAATCATGAACTTTCTATACATACTCATTGACTCTTTCTGATGATACATCAGCTATAGATAAGTCTTTATTTGACTTACTAATCATATTTCAGGCCCAAGAGTCATCAATCATGAACTTTCAAAACACTTTCATTGACTCTTTCTGATGTAACATCAGCCATAGATAAGTCTTTATTTGACTTACTAATCATATTTCTTGCAAAAGAGCCCTCGACCATGAACCTTCTGTACATTCTCATTGATTCCTTCTGATGTTACATCAGCCATAAAGAAGTCCATATTTGACCTAACGGAACATATTTCTGGCCTAAAAGTCATCGATCTTGAACTTTGTATTTCTGTTCATTGACTCCTACCCTGACAACAACATAGCGATGGCACAGATCCGGCCCACATCTGGTCTGTGTATAAACCACATGTTCCAGATGAGGGCCGGATTTGGGCCACACTATGTTGCTGTCTGTGTCTGATGATACATCAGCCATGCAGTAAGGCATATTTTACGTACTGAACATACTTTAGGCCCAAGACTCGTCGATCATGATCTTTCTATACATACTCATTGACTCCTTCTGATGTTATTGTCAGCCATTCAGAAGTCCATATTTGATCTAACGGACATATATCTGGCCCAAGAGTCATCGATCATGAACGTTATATTTCTACCCATTGACTCCTTCTGATGATACGTCAGTCATACAGTTGTGCATATTTGACCTAATGGACATATATTGGCCAAAGTGTACTGGATCTTCAACTTTTTTTATACATAATGATGACTAATTCTTATGTTACTTCAACCACACAGAAGCCCAAATTAGACCTAATGAACACATTTTTGACAGAATAGTCCCAGATCATGAACTTTCTAACATTCTCATTGAGTCCATCTGATGTTACATCAGCCATAAAGTAGTCCATATTTGATTAACTTAAATTTTTTTCTGGCCTAAGAGTCAGAAAACATGAACATGAACTTTCTATATATACTCTTTGACTCCTTCTGATGTTACATCAGCCATAAAGTATATATTTGACCTTTTGAACACGTTTCTGGCCCAAGAGTACTCGTTCATTACCTTTCAAAACACTTCCATTGACTCTGTCTGATGTTACATCAGCCATAGATAAATCTTCATTTGACCTACTGATCATATGTCTGGCCAAAGAGCCCTCGATCATGAACTTTCTGGACATACTCATTGATTTATTCTAAGGTTACATCAGCCTTACAGAAGTCCAATTTTGACCTAATGGACATATATCTAGCCAAAGTATGCTCGATTTTGAACTTTTTTATACATACTCAGTGCCCATTTTAGACCTACAGAAATTATTTCTGACAAATGAGTCCTTCATCATGAACTTTCTATAACACTCTCCTTGACTCCTTCTGATGTTATTTTCAGCCATTCCGAAGTCCATATTTGATCTAACGGACATATATCTGGCCCAAGAGTCATCGATCATGAACTTTATATTTCTACCCATTGACTCCTTCTGATGATACGTCAGTCATACAGTTGTGCATATTTGACCTTATGGACATATATTGGCCAAAGTGTACTGGATTTTCAACTTTTTTTATACATAATGACAAATTCTGATGTTACTTCAACCACACAGAAGCCCAAATTAGACCTAATGAACACATTTTTGACAAAATAGTCCCAGATCATGAACTTTCTAACATTCTCATTGAGTCCATCTGATGTTACATCAAGCCATAAAGTAGTCCATATTTGATTAACTTCATTTTTTTTTTCTGGCCTAAGAGTCAGAAAACATGAACATGAACTTTCAAAGTCTTTGACTCCTTCTGATGTTACATCAGCCATTCAGTAGTCCATATTTGACCTTCTGAACACGTTTCTGGCCAAAGAGTACTCGTTCATGAACTTTCAAAGCAAACTCATTGACTCTTTTTGATGTTACATCAGACAGACAGTAGTCCACATTTGACCTACTAAACATGTTTCAGGCCCAAGAGTCATCAGTCATAAACTTACAATACATACTCGTTGACTCCTTCTGATGTTACATCAGCCATTCAGTAGTCCATATTTGACCTTCTGAACACTTTTCTGGTCCAAGAGTACTCGTTCATTACCTTTCAAAACACTTCCATTGACTCTTTCTGATGTTACATCAGCCATAGATAAATCTTCATTTGATCTACTGATCATATGTCTGGCCAAAGAGCCCTCGATCATGAACTTTCTGTACATACTCATTGACTCCTTCTGATGTTATATCAGCCATTCAGAAGTTCCATATTTGTCCTAATGGACATATATCTGGCCCAAGAGTCGTCAATCTTGAATTTTCTATTTCTACTCATTGAGAAGGATGAGATATGTCAGCCATAAAGTAGTGCATATTTTACCTAATGGCCATATTTCTGGCCAAAGAGTGCTCGATCTTGAACTTATTAGACAGACTCATTGACTCCTTCTGATGTTACATCAGCCATTCAGAAGTCCGTATTTGATCTTCTGAACACGTTTCTGGCCCAAGAGTCATCAATCATGAACTTTCTATACATACTCATTGACTCTTTCTGATGATACATCAGCCATAGATAAGTCTTTATTTGACTTACTAATCATATTTCAGGCCCAAGAGTCATCAGTCATGAACTTTCAAAACACTTTCATTGACTCTTTCTGATGTAACATCAGCCATAGATAAGTCTTTATTTGACTTACTAATCATATTTCTTGCAAAAGAGCCCTCGACCATGAACCTTCTGTACATTCTCATTGATTCCTTCTGTTGTTACATCAGCCATAAAGAAGTCCATATTTGACCTAACGGAACATATTTCTGGCCTAAAAGTCATAGGTCTTGAACTTTGTATTTCTGTTCATTGACTCCTACCCTGACAACAACATAGTGATGGCACAGATCCGGCCCACATCTGGTCCGTGTATAAACCACATGTTCCAGATGAGGGCCGGATTTGGGCCAGACTATGTTGCTGTCTGGGTCTGATGATACGTCAGCCATACAGTAAGGCATATTTTACCTACTGAACATACTCTATAGGCCCAAGACTCGTCGATCATGAACTTTCTATACGTACTAATTGACTTCTTCTGATGTTATTGTCAGCCATTCCGAAGTCCATATTTGATCTAACGGACATAAATGTGGCCAAAGAGTCATCGATCATGAACTTTATATTTCTACCCATTGACTCCTTCTGATGATACGTCAGCCATACAGTAGTGCATATTTGATCAGCCATAAAGTAGTCCATATTTGACCTTCTGAACACGTTTCTGGCCCAAGAGTCGTCGATCTTGAATTTTCTATTTCTGCTCATTGAGAAGGATGAGATATGTCAGCCATAAAGTAGTGCATATTTTACCTAATGGCCATATTTCTGGCCAAAGAGTGCTCGATCTTGAACTTATTAGACAGACTCATTGACTCCTTCTGATGTTACATCAGCCATTCAGAAGTCCGTATTTGATCTTCTGAACACGTTTCTGGCCGTACTCATTCATGAACTTTCAAAATACTTTCATTGACTCTTTCTGATGTTACATCAGACAGTAGTCCATATTTGACCTACTAAACATATTTCAGGCTCAAGAGTCATCAATCATGTGTGCTCACATCTCACATCCACGATCTCGATCATGTACCCTGGAAACTTGGGCCGACTGCATTCCCTTGGATTTTTTGGGCAAAAAATTAGTATCTGGTTAGTTTTCTTGCTCCAGCTACAAATTAAAATACCCCATACATTCAAGGAATTCAAACAGTGTTTGTAAATATCTAATTGCCAACCTCTGGGTGAAATATTTTCAAGCAATTCACTTCATTCAAAATTGTTGCACTTATTGTTTTATTTACATATAATACATAGTAAATATTAACATTAGAAATAATACATTCTAGAGAACAATGCCACTCCCTCTCTTTCCTTGCTTCTGGGACCACTGAACAGACGTCTTATTGGCTGGAGGCCTTTTCAGGCCAAGGCCTGTAGGCCTAAGCCTGCTGGCCTAGGCCTACAAACCAGCCATGTGCTCAACATCCAACATAGAAAAGACTGGCAACAACTTCAGACGAAATCCTCAAGATCTCTCCTCAACCTGTAGATCCGATGCTCCTCAGCCTAAAGGCATCTTGCAAGTATTGTACATTTTAACACTGAACAGCGATTTAGTATTGATTTGTAAGACTTACCTTTGCTATTGCTGAAGAAACTGATGATTCCTTTTGTGGGATTACAAATTTAAGAATCTGTTTAAGATCTGCGGATCCTACATCCTGACCATTTGGCAGGACAAGCTCAAGACACAGTGGTGCCTTTGTCTCTATGATAATGTAAAGGTATGGGGGCGATACTGTCAGACTGATTGGATTAGCACCTATGCATTTGAATGCTTTGATCTTCCTACTGGAAGTCAAACGATGTGTGAATGTTTACATAGTCTTAGTTCTCGTGACCAGCTACTGTTTATACCAGTGGTCTCAAACTGCCGGCCCGCAGGCCATTTATGGCCCGCCCTCCCCCTCTACCCGGCCTGCAACTGATCTCAAAAATAAAACATAATCCGGCCCGCTAAATTATTATTATTATTATTCACTAGTTGCTACCTGTCTGATATGCAAAGAAAAAGTCGCCGTTCTATGGGGGCATTCACATATCGCGTCACATAAGTGGCCGCGCCACATTCTCCTTCTTTCCAATGCGCTTTCGCTCCAGTGGCGTCTGTCGTTGCTATGCAACCATGAGCCGCGCTCTCAACCGCGTCGCTTCTATTATGAGCGCGCTTGCCTAAATAACAGTAAAAGCACTTGACTTTAAGTCACGAGCGTCGATTTAAACCACCGAAACGCGTCCGATGCAACTATTAAACGTTACCGATGCTCAAACGGCATCTTGGACAATTGTGTCTCAGCTGTGTAAATGTTAAAAACTAATAATGTATGTAACAATGAGAGATTTTTATTTTTTGGCAAAATAAAGTTGATATATATAGCTCCAGTTTTTTGTTTATTTCTGACCCCTCCACGTCACAAGTGTTGCTGGTTTTGTTCCTAAATTTCTAATTTTTTTATTCCATGCACCTTGTTGGATGTGAGAATTTGCACCAGACTATTGCAATTAATAGTATTATATTAGTAGCCTAATATTATATTAGTATATTAGTAGTATTATAAGTAGTATTATATTAGTAATAGTACTATATAATTATATTACACTCTGTAACAATGAGAGAGACACTGCTGTTTACATTTAGTATGGTAAATAAAATATTTATAGTATAGGTATAAAATTTTTTAGTAGGCCTAATGAAATTTGAAGTAGGCCTAAATGAGAAATAATGCAAAGGAAAGTAAATTTTCTGAAATTTTGCGCTTTCTTGCGATTGAATGTTAATATGGCCCTCCTATGAGGTGTCAATCACAGAAACGGCCCCCCGCCAATTTGAGTTTGAGACCCCTGGTTTATACCATTTGGGGTACTATTATCTTCACAGTCGGGGGTAATTTCCTGTATTGTCTTTAGATGCTTTTGTTTTAGTGGTCACTTCTAAGGCTGTGTGTAAGGGCAACACCTTTAAGGACTGCCCACTGAATGCCTATAAAACATCATGTATACACTGCATTAGTTAGACTTGATGACTGCAGCTACCGACAGCACGTGTTCTCAATAAAGAATCCTGCTGAAGATACATCCAAGTCTCCTGGTCTTTGCTTCTGAGATTTCCAACACTTTCCAGATTGTCTTTGACTTTTTCCTATAGCTCTAGTAACAATTCCTCTTCCGGTTCAACTGTATCATTACTCATTCTTACCTATGTATGCGTGTGACCTTTGTGTATGTTATGTTATATGTTATGTTATGTTATGTTATGTTATGTTATGTTATGTTATGTTATGTTATGTTATGTTATGTTATGTTATGTTATGTTATGTTATGTTATGGTTTGTTAGTTTAGTTATGTGTTTGTGAGTTAGTTAATAAAGTTTGTGCACAATACATGTTCGGTTCTGACTCCGTCTGCTGATAAATTGCCTCTTAAGTGATTTAGATCCTGACTACATGCTCTAAGTAGCACGGTACAATAAGAATGTTATTTTTCCATAACCTGGAAATGAACAATTCTTAGAATTAATAAACAATCAACACTGAGTGTTCACTGGACAACAGATGAATTGATTGTAATAGTGATTGTAAGCTTAATGTAGCTATATCCAGTTAATCTGATTAACAGATTTACATATTCATAATTAATAATCATATTGAGTTATGAATAATTATTAATATTTCCCCTTTGAGTTAATTCGCTACATGAAGGTGTATAACCATCTCAAGGATGATCAGAAGAAATGGACAGCACCTGAGTTAAATATATGAGTGTCACAGCAAAGGGTCTGAATACTTAGGACCATGTGATATTTCTGCAAAAAATGTCAACAATTCTGTGTTTTTCTGTCAATATGGGGTGCTGTGTGTACATTAATGAGGAAAAAAATGAACTTAAATGATTTTAGCAAATGGCTGCAATATAACAAAGAGTGAAAAATTTAAGGGGGTCTGAATACTTTCCATACCCACTGTGTATATATACAGGGAGTGCAGAATTATTAGGCAAGTTGATTTTCTGATCATATTTTTTTTCCCAAGCACATTTTACCAATTCCAATCCACATCAATCTTAATAACTACTATTAATATTGTTTTTAATCATTTATAAGTGATATATAATTGTTCATGAAGGCTGGAAATGAAAAATGCCTTATATCCAGGTGTGCAGAATTATTAGGCAAGTTTTCTTTTACAGGCAAAATGAGCCAAAAAAGAGATTTAACTCAGACTGAAAAGTCAAAAATTATTAAATACTCATGAGAAGGACGCAATACTAATGCAATACTAGAAATTGCAAAGTTAAAGCATGACCAAGGGACAGCAAAATGCTCATTGGGTCAGCGGGGTCAGACAAAAACAGGTGGAAAAGAAAAGACACATGTTAACTGCAAAATAATTAAGAATTAAGGTGAAGAATTAAGTGTGAAACCATCAGGAACCCTTTAGTCTCCAGCGCCACCATTTTCCAGAGCTGCAACCTACCTGGAGTCTCCAGAAGTGCAAGGTGTTAGGATCTCAGAGACTTAGGTTAGCTAAAGAATCCTAAAAAATGACCTGCACTTGATAAGAATCACAAGCTGAAGTGTTATAAAATACATGAAGACTGGGTTTTAATAGGGCTTATAGACAGACAGCTTGAGAATGACTCCTGATGGACCAGCACCACATCCTCTTGTACCACTGTTTGAAGAATTTATCCAGAATCTGGCAGTAAGGTGTTTGAGTTCACTTTTAGTCCATCTCTTATCCTGAAATGTCTGTCTTGCAGAGATGGACTAAAAATGATCTTCCAAAACTTACTGCCAGATTCTGGAAGATAAATTCTTCAAACAGTGGTACAAGAGGATGTGGTGCTGGTCCTTCAGGAGTCACTCTCAAGCTGTCGGTTTATAAGGCCTATAAAAACCCAGTCTTCATGTATTTTATAACACTTCAGCTTGTGATTCTTATCAAGTGCGGGTCATTTTTTAGGATTCTTTAGCTAACCTAAGTCTCTGAGATCCTGAGACCTTGCACTTCTGGAGACTCCAGGTAGGTTGCAGTTCTGGAAAATGGTGGCGCTGGAGACTAAAGGGTTCCTGATGGTTTCACACATAATTCTTAATTATTTTGCAGTTAACATGTGTCTTTTCTTTTCCACCTGTTTTTGTCTGACCCCGCTGACCCAATGAGCATTTTGCTGTCCCTTGGTCATGCTTTAACTTTGCAATTTCTAGTATTGCATTAGTATTGCGTCCTTCTCATGAGTATTTAATAATTTTTGACTTTTCAGTCTGAGTTAAATCTCTTTTTTGGCTCATTTTGCCTGTAAAAGAAAACTTGCCTAATAATTCTGCACACCTGAATATAAGGCATTTTTCATTTCCAGCCTTCATGAACAATTATATATCACTTATAAATGATTAAAAACAATATTAATAGTAGTTATTAAGATTGATGTGGATTGGAATTGGTAAAATGTGCTTGGGAAAAAAATATGATCAGAAAATCAACTTGCCTAATAATTCTGCACTCCCTGTATATATATATATAATGTATTTATTTTTTTTTTTAAAGCATCCTCAAATCAATCACACGTTTACATTTCTGTAAACAAGCATCCATACTCCAAACCACTTTTTTTTGTGTGTATAATGTATTTATACATTTTTTTTAATAGTCAACATATAATTTTAATATAATTAAACAAATATTTCAGAACAAAACATTTTATTTGTAGGCATTCAAAGTAAATAGACATTTCACATATTTCCTTATATTTTCTTGAGAGGTTAATATAAGTTTATTTAAGTGATTGTTGTAAGACTTCAAACAAACATAGCTTTATTTTTTTGTATCATCACACTATTAAATGTATATAGAAAGTAAACAGCTCAGGGACACCCAAGTCAGGTCCTGAGTTTCAATTGTAATTAAACACACTTGTCTGTAATCCTACTATAATTAATCCTAAATTACTTGATTAAATGTTTCAGGTGTGTTTGATTAGGACAGGTGCAGGCCACCATCTCTCCTCCCTCTCTGTTGCTTTTTGCTCTCTCTCAGCCTCCCTCTCCTCCATCTCCCGGATTAGGTCCTTCAGCTTTCTCAGAGGCAATGCTGATGTTTTCCAGCTGCTGTTTGAGAGCCACCGGTTTAACACTGTGATATATGACCTAGAAACAACAGTTACAAATGCCTGCTTTCATCATGTGTTCACAACGGATTGCACACCGCTTTCATGCTTGAGGGATAGTCCACCCAAAATGATCATCACCCCAAAAAAAGATGATCCCATCATTTACTCACCCTCAAGCCATCCTAAGTGTATATGACTATTTTTTTTCTTCAGCCTAACACAGAGTTATAATAAAAAATATCCTGGCTCTCCCAAGCTTTATAATGGGAGTGAATGGTACCTTTGATTTTGAAGTCCACAAAAGCACATCCATCCATCATAAATGTAATGCATATGACTTAAAAACGATACAACCCCCCTCCTCCCTCCCCCACAATAGAAGAAAATGCATATGCCTTTATAGAGGAAACAATATTTATTGACACTCTGCACCTGATAAACAAATATCGTATTTAGGAAAAAAGAAACCTACAACAAAGCTATAATAAAATAAACCAATGCTTTGTGCAAAAGTATAAACCTGTTAAATGTTTCACAGGTAGTCATGGTCATGGAGATCAGGAAGACGGATGTCTGGAGCAGATACAGCAGCAGCCAGATTGTCCCGCACACGTTTTCCTGATCTTGTTCTGGGGTTCTGGGGTTCTGGGCTTCAGGGGGGCCATCATCATTATTCTCCCCAACCTCTGGCTCAACGATGTCCCCATTTTGAAGAGCAATATTGTGGAGCACAGCACAGCATGCAATTACCTCAGGCATGAAGGCAGGGCTCACTTCCATTTCCTTAAAGAAAATAGCGCGCCAGCGCGTTTTCATCATCATGAAAGCTCTCTCGACGATGTTCCGGCCACGGGAGTGCTTGCTGTTATAGCGAGCCTGTACAGGGATCTGTATGGGGTGATGAGGCAGATGGGTTCACGCAGGCAAGGATATCCACCATCCCCAAGGATACACTTGCCTGCAGGTGGATAAAGACTGCCAGTGAAGACTGGGCTGTTCCTCAGCACCCTGGCATCGTGCACGGACCTAGGCTATCCCACAATGAATTTCCCACGGTGGTCGGTGATGGCCTGTAGCTGGATGGAGTGAAACAGTTTCCTGTTCAGATAGCACTGGGCGGTAGTTGCTGGAGGTTTAAGACGGATGTGAAAGCCATAAACTGCTGAACTGAAAGCTGGTGCCCCTGCTAGCTGGGCAAAACCTTCTCCTACCGCCACCAGGTCATAACCGGTTGGGAAAGCAATCACCCTCCTCAAAGTCGTGATGATTGCAGAGCTCACTTTGTGCACAATATCATGCACAGAGGACTTGGGGATATCGAAGATCCGAGACACCACCCTGAAAGAAGCCGCATGACCCAGCCAGAAGAGGAACAGCAGCACCTCAATGCCCCTTTCATCATTTCATTTCCCACCCATGGTCAGAATCCAGCCTAATTGCAGCAGTGAGGGACAAGATGGACTGGCGAGAGAGACGAAGGTCATTATGGAGGTCAACTGCTCCATCAAAATACAGCTGCAGTATTGGCACAGCTCTGTTGAGGCGGCAGTAAGATGATGTGGGGGTCACCATCTGTTGAAGTTTACATAGTTTGTTGGAACAATACATTTGTGTAAGTTTTAATTAATGTTATTTTCAGTTAATACTTCTGATATAAATACACTTATTCATTTGAATGTTTTCTTTTCTTTTTTTTTTTTTAATTCATATTCTGTTTTAGTCAGTAAAACAAAAGTCATCTTTATTCATCTTTTCTTGAAAAAAAATATTTAAAAATATTTACTCACATGGTTTAATTATGGTTGCACTACTCACATGGTTTAATTATGGTTGAATATTCAATATTTAATTATTATGATTGAATATTGTGAATTCAATAAATTGCCATGATGTGACATATCCGTTTGTGTAATTATAAGTTTTTACAATTAAGTATATAATTGTGCAGTATATTAAGTATATTATTATGTGTAAAGGGGTGCAGGAATGCAATATATAGCTACTTTTTACTTACATTTTCTGAATATAAAATCACCAAACGTCTCCAAAGGCGTGCTTTTCGAGCAACAGCCCGGCGCATCCTTTGTGCTGAGATATGGAGCGGCATAATAATGAAAATGCGGCGATCAAATCAGCAAGGTCATGTAATTGATAAAGGTAATTGCGCAAATCTAGCTTGGGCTCTTTAAATCCTGGCACTTGTGATGATGTCATAAGTCACTTGACAAAGCTAACATGGCGGATTCAGGAAAATATATGTGAAAGAGGAATAATTTGAATAAGATGTATTAGAGAATTGACTAATCCCAATAGTATCCAGCTGCAGACCTGCAGCACCAGCAGTTTCATTATTTCCTCCACGTTCCAAATAATCACATATAGTCAAATGGGGGACACTTTACTACACACATTAATTAACTTTTTTTTTTTTTTTTTTTAAATAAAAACGGCATAGGCTATAGTTGTAGCCTATATCTTCGAAGTATAAACTACTGTTTGGGAACTTGAAAAACAGCAGTCCACTAGATAGTGCACATGGACTTTGAAAAGGTTCGCGCGCTGAACTGTGCATGAGATGGAGCGAGACACGGAAAATGAAGTAAGGCCTATACCCGCAGCTTAAGACAACTTTTATTTTCTTTCACACACAGCACAGAGAAACAACTTTCTAATAAAGCGACCAACTGCCTGTCAAGTGATAGATGAAACTGACAATGATTTTATCTTTTTTAAACAAACGAAAGGCAATGTGGATAAACATTCACAGCCACAATGTACAGAACATCACTCAAAGATATAGAAGAAAATGAATAAAAACATTTTGGATCAATAAACCTTAAAATATATGTATAAATAACTGCAGAAAGGCCACACTGCAGATAGATATGCTGATATGTTTAAATTGATATGTTGGCAAATCAAATTAAATCGGCTAAATTGCCTGTGCGAGCAAGCTTTAACTAATCTACAGAGCAACATCGATGCATCAAAAAACAAAAATTAAAATTAATTTAATAATAAAAATTTTATAATTTTTTAATCAAACATTAATTTACAGAATTGAATTAGAACAGAATATACCATTCTAATAAATAAAAATAGCCTAATTAAAAAAATGAAATAGTCATAATCAAGTCACAACTGCAATGCCTGAAGTGCAGCGGAACATATCTTCAAAACACATGCCACAAATAGTTAAATTAGATAACCCAGAGTGATCAATAAATAAATTAAAATTAAAGAAATTATTAAAATAACAAAAGTATAGCCAGAATTGTCAACTTTGTTTTTTTAACTGCAGAGACAATAAACGCTAAACTGGAGTGTCAGTCTTTTTAACTAAACATTCACAGCATCCAAAAATTAAATTAGAACCGGCTGAAATGCTTTGAAATCACTTGTACCCTATCTGATTGAGAGGAAAAAAAATCCAGTCTTTCACGCGATCTGCCTATGTCCTTTTGAGTCTTTTCAAATAACGCGTTAGTCAGCTCGTTAACGTTGGCCTGCAGAATGTTTGCCGTTGCTGAGTACTAGGACATGAGCTGTTGGCACAACTTGCATCATACGTTTTTTGGATCATCTTTTACCATTTCAAAGTGCATCCAATTCTACACTTTAGATTTTCTTATCCTAGACATTGTTAAAGATTTAATCCCTGCCGCCAAGATGCTCCTCTGTCGGTCATGGATCATGGAATTGAAACTTAAATCTGTCACAGGGGTGGTTGGATTTATTCACGCACATTCTTTTCACATTTTTATTTACAGCATTAACATAATATTCTGTATATTAACCTATTGGGAGAGAACCGGTACATCTATGTAAAATCAGATATTGAGCACCCCATATCTCGTTTCATAACACCTCTGCGAAGATTCGACTGTGAGATTGGTAGTCGAATCAGGCTCCTCCTATCGAAGCATCAAATCGTCGACTATTCAGGGTAACCCCTAATACAAACATAATGATCTTATAATACATGATGTAGGGCTGGACGATTATGACCTAACATGTAAACCTCTGTAAGGGAACCCCGCATCGGCCCAAAAACGGAATCCGACACCCCCGGGCGAAGGTTAACGTGTGTATGCCTTTTCAGTGTCTCTGAATGTTCACTTAATTTCACTCGTTTAATCTGACTCCAATTTCAAATGATCATTACTCTTAGGTTGTGTTTCCAATTAGAACTTAATCATTTGTTATGTATTAATTTAGATATTTGATTATTCTGGGAATCTCTTATTTTCAGTTATTCTTTCATTATTGTGCCATTATCACTTAGAGAATTTCGCATCGGCCGACTGCGTTCTCACGAACATAAATTCGCCAGTTTATGATTCTTAGTCAGAGGGTGCAGAGTTTACTAATGCATTTGAGTCGAACCGCCACATGCTTGTTCATACAAAAATACAGTTTTCTTAGTCACGATACTGCAACTTGCTAAGTCAATAACAGACAAACTCAAAGAGTCCCGTGATGTGCAACATGCTCCTTTCACGAGGCTGTCTAGTTTGACCTGCCCTGACGCAGATTTACGGAAATAACGGACCCCAATAATCTACCGGTCATAATGATTTCAGAAGAATCCAGAGTAAATCAAATATAACATTTTATTTGTCAAGTAAAAATATCTCGTGCCAATAATATTACAATTAGACAATTAAAGCCAATTCAGAAATGATAAATGCATAACATGGATTTCTCAAAGAAATGCATAAACACAGAGACTTGTGAATGTCTTCAGAAATTCACATATCTCTGTGGGGGTTTTCTGACTACAGAAGATCCCACATGACTGCTTTGCTCTTTACCTTTTATACCAGAACCAGAACAAAAGGATCGTAAATGTTTATTACACCAAAACCTGTTTTGGGGGAGAGGAGAAGAGACACCACCAAAAAAGAGGACAGAATTTTCCTTAATTTTCCATCTTCTTCATAATTCTAGTGACTGCTATGAAATTGAGACCATTTTACCAATCGTACTGAGACATTTAAAATGATACCAAACATGAAACGGGAAAAACAATAAATACACAAGTTACCTTATATGTTTTGAATAACTTTCAGTCAGGGGGAAGGGAAGGTGTGTTTGTGTGTGTGTGTGTGTGTGTGTGTGTGGTGGGGGGAGGCATTGTCCTTTTGGGGTTAGGGCGAGGCGTTGTCACTTGCTGCTTCTTTGAGATCTTCTTCTCTAGGCAAGTTTTGTTGCTTTATTGCAGGACGCTTGATCTCAGTTTCCGTTTAGCAGGAAAATCACGCCTTACACCTCGATTTATTGAACATTTTACCTCGATTACGATTAATGAACGATTATTTTAAAGGACTATTAAAGGTAGCATTTATCTTTGTGATTTTAAAATAATTGAAGGAAACACAATCTATCTTATGGCTATTGAACATTTTGAACAATTGAAATGAAATCACACACTGCTTGAAATGAAAAGGTCTTATAAAAAAGTCACATTTCAGTTTTATTAAACAATGTTTATGTTAAACAAAAGTTTCCTTAAAAGTAGAAAAATAAATATTTAGCATTTTTTTGCAAACAAAATAAAGGATTTTAAATATTTCCACATCAAAAGTAGAAAATAACCAGCATCACTTGCAAACAAAAATTTTAAATATTGTCATGTGAAAAGGAGAAAATAACTTTTGTAAATAAATATTATTTGAAATAATGCAATGTGAAAATTAGAAAATAATAACTTGCATCTTCTGTAAACATATTTTAAATAAAGCCATGTGCAAAAATTTAAATAGAACACTGCTGATTAAGAGCAAGAGCAGGTGTCACGGCCTACAGGGTTTCTCCACCAAGGTGGCGTTGTTCCGTGTTCTGGAGTGAGCGTCTGGAGCAGGTGTGGTGCGTTACTGGTGATTGCGCTTGTGTCAAGAGACCACGAGTATAAAGAGGAATGGCGGAGTTGGACTGTGGCCGTTCATCTTCTCCTCTTCAATCCCAGATTGTTTTTCTTTTCTTTATTTTTTCCTTGAGTTGTAGTATTATTACTTTTACTTATTTTCTATTAAATGTTTATTTGTTAAATTGAGTTCCATATGTGGCCTCCCCTTTTCTTATGTTGCTTCACCTTGAGCCAGGTGGACGTAACATAATGGGGGCTCGTCTATTTGACTGAGAGAGGCTCGGTCAAATTGTGTTAAGCCTATTTGGTAACAGTTATGGAAGAGTTAATTGGATGAGTTTTGATTATTTGGTAAGAAATAAGTTGATTAAAATTATTCTTGGGGATAAGGCAACATGGAACATTTGAAATTTATTCTTTTTTGTTTTCTGATTTGGTAATTTGCTGGGGCTGGAGAGGAAAACAACATCCTGCAGTTAAAGTACTGGACTTCTGTACGGATTTCTGCTGTGTACTATAATTGCCAAGAAGTATTAATGAGACTGATAAGATTGTTAGAGCCATGTGAACTCCCGTGTTAGGCGGTAGAGTGGTGACACTGTTTTTTATTTTAATTTTTTGTTTTAGTTTGTTGTTTTTGGTATGTCGGACGCGGGTAGACGGATTAGCCGTTGAGCTGCATGTGGGTGTACTGAAGACTACGGTTGAGTTTATTTAGTTGATACGGGATGGCTCTTAACTTCTTCTGGCATTGTGGTCCTATCTGTTTTGCGCTGGTCTTTGTACATTGTTTTCGTCTGGGTTGTGATCTCAGGAAATTGGGTAGAGACAACGGCACTTACTTTGTTTTTTTTGAGGGGAAAATATATGGTTATATCTGAAGTTTAGATAAAATGGATCAACTACAGGATTTTTTGGCTGCTCCTACAGTGGAGAAATTGGATGGTCTTTCAAAAGATCAATTGTGTAAGGTAGTTGAGCATTTTAATTGAGATAACAAAAGGTATAAAATTTATACATTTTCGAGATTTGGTAAAAGAGAAATTAGTAGAGAGGATGATTTTAACTGTAGATGCACAATTAGAGGAAGTGGTTTCACCAGACGGTACGTCAACGCCGCTTGTTATGACGGGAGTACAGGGCGGGTTTACGTTTGAGCAGTAGTTAGAAATTTTGAACCTGCAGGGTAAGGAACGTGATCTAGACAGACAGTTAGAACTGGAAAAAATGAGAATTCGAGAACAAGAGCGTGAAAGGGACTTTGAGAGATTTAAGAGTGAGCAAAGAGTTCAGGAGGTTAAGTTAGCTCAGGAAGCCGAACGCTTAAAGTTGATTGCCGAGGGGAAAATAGGGAGTATTAGTGTTGACTCCTCGGGTGATCAACTGGTTTCAAATAGGGCATTAAATATTACAAATATGACTAAGTTGCTGCCTAGGTTTAATGAAAAAAAAATACAGACTTTTTTTCTCTGTTTGAAAGTGTTGCAAGAGAGAGATATAGGTAAGCTACTATGTCAAAATGATTGATGATGACCTTTTGACCTTCACCCCCATGGGGGCCACCCATGGGGTGTCCCTTCACGTTGACCGTTCAATCACCCTTGACCTTTGACACTGGAGATATCCTCAGGCAATATAACTGACATTGTATATTTGAATAACGATGTTGTCCTGTGGAGTTTGGTTGTCTTCTGGGTGTATAAATTGTAGATGGGTCGTTTATAAACTTGACAGCCGGTATTTGAAGTCTTGGGTGGGTAATGGGTGTAGCAGATGTGTCAGCATCCGCATTCCATTTCATGTTTGTATAAATAGTGAGCGTGATGTTCTGTGGAAACAGAAAAGAGTTGTGTAACATGGCTAGTTCATACTCACCTAAAACCCCCGAGATGGAATGGGATGAAGAGACGATGAAAAGTCTGACTCTGGCTCCGAAAAAAAAAGAGCACTGGCATGTCTATTTGACAAATTTTCTCCACGAGAATAAGGAGTATGTGAGAGATGAATTTAGGTTGAATAGTAAGCGTCCTGAAAAGGACTGGACTTTATTCTACACACGTGTGTGGAAAGATCTGGATGACTATGGAGAAAGGCCTTTGTACATCGCGGAGTGGGACGGAGTAACACAGAATCTCCGGTACCGCGTGGTAGGTGATCACTCTAATAAGAATCCGGATGAGTGCATTTACATATTCTGCTATAAAGACAAGACGAAGCTCAGCGATGTCTCAGGAGTAATCGTACAAAATGATCATCTCGACATGTACGAAATGCAATTTTTGTTCAAGTGGTGTGATCGTGATCTGCTGGGTTGTCTTTTTTCAATCATAAACAAAATGTTCAAATGGTGTGACATGCGTGACGGCTACAATAAAGTTCAGCTGTTCCACCCTGAGAGATGCGCGCGCAGCGGCACATACTCTTTGCCGTCCCGCCCATTCACTACAGCCATAAGAAGTGCTGCAAGCCAGTCCCACCCCGCACAACAGCTTTATAAGCCATGTCTCAAGACGATGCTCCAGGCTGCAGCTACAGTCCTTCTTTCGACCACGGTCCTGACCCACCTGATGACAACGCTGCTGATAATATTCAGCCAGACGAACCTGGGACATCTGCTGCCAGTAAAAAATGGTTAGATAAATTCTGCAAAGAACTCGGACATCACAACCTGAGTTACCTATCTGACACACCCTCTACCTCAACCGACAAGGGGATCGATGCCCCAGACGGATGCTTCACCGACCTTGGATTCAAAATCATCAAAGCTCTGATTGCTGTACTCCTGCAACATCTCATCGACAAAAAACTAAAGGAGGACTGTGAAGGCTGGGCGATAAATCATCCCAGCCAACTGCAACATTCATGCCTGTTTGAACCACCCACCTACTTTTTCGACACTCACTTTGACGAGCTGACCCGCAAACTGTTTAAACCTGATCTCCGAACCATCATAGCCTACGCCCTACACCGGTCTGGTTTAAAGTCTCATCCTCACCGAATTCAAGGAGCAGCCGGAGCTATTCTGCATGAATTAAAAGACGAACCATTCATAGCTGCAAAGCTACAAGAAATCAGAGACAAACTTCTGGACAAATCCTGTGAGAAAGTGGTGCATGACACCGTCGATCTCTGGCAAGGTTTCTCACTTGTGAATGGAGAGTGAGCCAGACTCCACCACCGCCACCGCCACCATGGGTGCTGTATGTAGCCAAAGGAGCATCATAGAATTTCTGTTTAAAAGTCATTACAAAAGACAAATGATTGCATTACTGGAAAAGATGATCCAAGATGCACCCGATTCAGATGATGAAGATGATGATGATGATGATTATGATGAGGATACCAAGTTATCAGTGATTCGTATGTCCCCCTTTTGAGATGCGTACATATAACGGGTGAAAACAATGATATTGTCAGTGTTAGATACGACAAACCCCATTACGCATCGATCAACAAGGAGTTCATCACAGACATTACCATAGAACTGAAGGACGACCAAAACCGTGAAATACCATTTTCTTATGGGAAAGTCATCGTAAAACTTCACTTTAAACCAGTGAAACAATCTATTTTAAAAAATGTCATATTATAACCCACGCGGGATGGATGCTATGGAATATGTTAACTATTACCAAAATCAGGCTGGAGTGTATGGCAAGCCGTTTTGACTTTTATTCACATCTCAGGATATGAATTCTTGATATCAACAATTCAGTTCTTGATATCAGGAATTACAATTACACTAGTAACAATGTTACTTCTTGATATCAACAATTTAATTCTTGATATCAACAATTCAGTTGTTGATATCAGGAATTACATTTCCACTAGTAACAATGTTCATTCTTGATATCAACTTTTGAATTTCCACTAGTAAAAACTAGAATTCTTGATATCTGTAATTGTATTTTCACTAGTGAAATGTCACCATAGGCTGCCATTCAAATTCAATAGTTGATATCAAGAATTGAGTTCTTACTAGTTGAAATCCCAATTTCACATATCAGAAATGCAGTTTCTACTAGTAAAAATACAAATTTTTGATATCAATAATTACATTGCTACTAGTAAAATGCGAATTTTTGATATCAAGAATTCAATTGTCACTAGTTGAAATGTCAGTTCTTGATATCAACAATTGAATTGCTACTAGTAAAAATGTTCATTTTTATGGAAGGCCGTTTCAGCATAAAAATGTTCCAGCGTTACTCGTCGTAATTATATTTTTACTAGTAACAATTAAATTAAAGAGCTCTATAATTTAATTTGTACTAGTAACAATTACAATTACAGAGCTCTATAATTCAATTTTTACTAGTAACAATTATAATTGTAGAGCTCTACAATTAAATTTTTACTAGTAACAATTACAATTACAGAGCTCTACAATTAAATTTTTACTAGTAACAATTACAATTACAGAGCTCTATAATTCAATTTTTACTAGTAACAATTATGATTATAGAGCTCTCTAATTCAATTGTTACTAGTAACAATTCCAATTAGAGAGCTCTACAATTCACTTATTACTAGTCATATGTCTCCATTGACTTCCATTCATTTTTAATTATAGAGCTCTGTAATTCAATTGTTACTAGTAACAACTGGGATTATAGAGCTCTCTAATTGAATTCTTACTAGTAACAATTACAATTATAGAGCTCTCTAATTCAATTTTTACTAGTAACAATTACAATTATAGAGCTCTGTAATTCAATTGTTACTAGTAACAATTACAATTATAGAGCTCTCTAATTGAATTCTTACTAGTAACAATTACAATTATAGAGCTCTCTAATTGAATTCTTACTAGTAACAATTACAATTATAGAGCTCTCTAATTGAATTCTTACTAGTAACAATTGAATTACAGAGCTCTTCAATTGATTTATTACTAGTAAAAATACACATTAAAGATATGTGTAATTGCAGAGCTCTATAATTGAATTACAGAGCTCTCTAATTGAATTACAGAGCTCTCTAATTGAATTGTTACTAGTAACAATTGAATTAGAGAGCTCTCTAATCGTAATTGTTACTAGTAACAATTCAATTAGAGAGCTCTCTAATCATAATTGTTACTAGTAACAATTCAATTAGAGAGCTCTGTAATTCAATTATAGAGCTCTATAATCAAATTGTTACTAGTAAGAATTCAATTGTAGAGCTCTCTAATTGCAATTCTTACTACAGGGAGTGCAGAATTATTAGGCAAGTTGATTTTCTGATCATATTTTTTTCCCAAGCACATTTTACCAATTCCAATCCACATCAATCTTAATAACTACTATTAATATTGTTTTTAATCATTTATAAGTGATATATAATTGTTCATGAAGGCTGGAAATGAAAAATGCCTTATATTCAGGTGTGCAGAATTATTAGGCAAGTTTTCTTTTACAGGCAAAATGAGCCAAAAAAGAGATTTAACTCAGACTGAAAAGTCAAAAATTATTAAATACTCATGAGAAGGACGCAATACTAATGCAATACTAGAAATTGCAAAGTTAAAGCATGACCAAGGGACAGCAAAATGCTCATTGGGTCAGCGGGGTCAGACAAAAACAGGTGGAAAAGAAAAGACACATGTTAACTGCAAAATAATTAAGAATTATGTGTGAAACCATCAGGAACCCTTTAGTCTCCAGCGCCACCATTTTCCAGAACTGCAACCTACCTGGAGTCTCCAGAAGTGCAAGGTCTCAGGATCTCAGAGACTTAGGTTAGCTAAAGAATCCTAAAAAATGACCCGCACTTGATAAGAATCACAAGCTGAAGTGTTATAAAATACATGAAGACTGGGTTTTTATAGGCCTTATAAACCGACAGCTTGAGAGTGACTCCTGAAGGACCAGCACCACATCCTCTTGTACCACTGTTTGAAGAATTTATCTTCCAGAATCTGGCAGTAAGTTTTGGAAGATCATTTTTAGTCCATCTCTGCAAGACAGACATTTCAGGATAAGAGATGGACTAAAAGTGAACTCAAACACCTTACTGCCAGATTCTGGATAAATTCTTCAAACAGTGGTACAAGAGGATGTGGTGCTGGTCCATCAGGAGTCATTCTCAAGCTGTCTGTCTATAAGCCCTATTAAAACCCAGTCTTCATGTATTTTATAACACTTCAGCTTGTGATTCTTATCAAGTGCAGGTCATTTTTTAGGATTCTTTAGCTAACCTAAGTCTCTGAGATCCTAACACCTTGCACTTCTGGAGACTCCAGGTAGGTTGCAGCTCTGGAAAATGGTGGCGCTGGAGACTAAAGGGTTCCTGATGGTTTCACACTTAATTCTTCACCTTAATTCTTAATTATTTTGCAGTTAACATGTGTCTTTTCTTTCCACCTGTTTTTGTCTGACCCCGCTGACCCAATGAGCATTTTGCTGTCCCTTGGTCATGCTTTAACTTTGCAATTTCTAGTATTGCATTAGTATTGCGTCCTTCTCATGAGTATTTAATAATTTTTGACTTTTCAGTCTGAGTTAAATCTCTTTTTTGGCTCATTTTGCCTGTAAAAGAAAACTTGCCTAATAATTCTGCACACCTGGATATAAGGCATTTTTCATTTCCAGCCTTCATGAACAATTATATATCACTTATAAATGATTAAAAACAATATTAATAGTAGTTATTAAGATTGATGTGGATTGGAATTGGTAAAATGTGCTTGGGAAAAAAAATATGATCAGAAAATCAACTTGCCTAATAATTCTGCACTCCCTGTAGTAATAATTAAATTATAGAGCTCTCTAATTCAATTGTTACTAGTAACAATTTGATTATAGAGCTCTATAATTGAATTACAGAGCTCTCTAATTGAATTGTTACCAGTAAGAATTAAGTCACAGAGCTCCATAATTCAGTTCTTACCTATGGTTCTTACTGGTAACAATTAGAATTAGAGAGCTCTGTAATTGCAATCTTACTAGTACAAATTGAATTACAGAGCTCTACAATAGCAATTCTTACTAGTAACAATTGCATTACAGAGCTCTGTATTCGGCGACATATCATTATGCTAATCGTGCCTTATGCATATTCAACTGGGGTGGCGTAACTTTGTTTTACAATGTGGGTGGGACAAGAATGTGTATGGGGGGGGGGGTATGTTGTATTATTATTACAATAATAATAATAATAATATGATATTAAAATTATAAATGTGTTCAAATATGATAGTTTTCCTATATCTGCTATAATACAATGTCGTTAGTCTCGAGAGTATGTACATTAGTTAATAAATACGACGATCCGCCTTTGATAATTGAATGTCCTGATGGATTAGTGGCAGTTTCTCCGATTAGGGTGCAAGAGGTTCCCGGTTCTAATCCAACCATGTGTAGTTTTTTTTTTTCATTAAAACCAAAGATTTTCATCAGTGATTGTATATCAAGAGCAGGGACACGTTTATATTATGTATTTTGTTTTTTGTGATTTCAACGTATCGAATAAAGAGTCTCCGCAACAGCGATAGAATGAAGTAATCCGTGTGCACGAGCGCTGTGAACCCTGTTGCACGCGCCTCTGATAACAGTGACAACGAGCACTCAACAACATAATTTCAAAAACAACACATCCCAGCGCCAAATCGCCTATTATTAACACAAATTGATAATCAACTAGAGGTGTTTATTTTGTATTAGATATCCGCGATAATCATTCTATTATTTCATAACAATACTAAACACTGTAAATATTTAAAATGAATTTATACTCCTTAATATCAAGTTTGTCAAAACACTTTGGGTGGCTTAGGGCATTTCACCCTATATTATGTCCAGTGACATGGAGTGTTCTTGGCTCTTAGCTTTACCAATATACAAAGGTGAATAAATATAAAGACTAAATATAGGCTTTCATCTCAGGCATCATCTTAATTTTGCTTTAATGTGAACATGATTAATATGTTACCTAAGTCTGTAAAATATTTCAGGATACTTTAGAACCACGCTACAGGGCTTTTATTTTGAAACTCACTTTTGTAGGCGGGAAATCTGCAATCTGTTTTGCATCTCATGAATAGGAGTTTTTACTAGTAATAATACAATTATAGAGCTCTGTAATTAGAATTGTTACTAGTAAGAATTGAATTAAAGAGCTCTCTAATTCAGTTTTTACTAGTAACAATTACAGTTAGAGAGCTCTCTAATTCAGTTTTTACTAGTAACAATTGAATTAGAGAGCTCTCTAGTGGAATTGTAGAGCTCTGCAATTGGATTATTACTAGTAACAATTGAATTACAGAGCTCTGCAAATGAATTCTTACTAGTAATAAATGAATTGTAGAGCTCTCTAATTGGAATTGTTACTAGTAAAAACTGAATTATAGAGCTCTACAATTCAGTTGTTACTAGTAAGAATATAATTGCAGAGCTCTATAATTCAATTAGAGAGCACTACAATCATAATTGTTACTAGTAAAAATTGAATTATAGAGCTCTATAATTGTAATTGTTACTAGGAGGAATACGGAGGCTGACTAACTGGCCTGGCCAACCTTGTTTCTGGACAGACTGGAGACAAACACTCATCCTGAACCTTTTCCACCAAGAATTTTGAATTATTCAAAAACAAAATTAAATTGATAGTTTCGCTTAAGGAGAAACGATAATCAGGTTCATCCAAACGGAGAGTGTTGTCATCCAGACCGTCCAAAAACAGGGCGATTAAATAAGCATCGGGCCAGTTAGTCAGATAAGCAAGCTCAACGAACTCCTCCACATACCTCTCCAGTGAATGACCAACCTGAAGAAGCCCGATCAATTTATCGGCCGCTGTCATCGTTGTGGGAGGCAAGGGAGAAGCTGGAGCCCGGGAGATGAAGGAAACATCCATCCTTTGCTTAGTGGAAATCCGGTCGGTTTAAAGGTCCGTTCTTCTGTTACGGGTGTTGGTAGAGAGATGAGGCTGATACGGATTTCCACAAACACTTAACACTTTTAATGAACAGAAGGCAGAGCACACCAAACACACACTTAACTTAAACAGAGAACGAACAGGGAGTGCAGGGAGTGAGTGCCATATAAAGGGAGTGATGATAATAGAGTCCAGGTGCAGGTGATGAGTGATGAGGAGCTGACGAGGGAAGTGAGTGCAGGTGACGAAACAGGAGGATCATGGGAATTAGAGTCCAGGGGAACAAGGGATCTGTAACATGGGGAAACCATGCATTCATACTCCTTTCTCTGATCAACTGGATCATCCTCGTGCAGCACTGCAAACCATAGCGGAGACTACAAGATCATGTAGGAAAGGACAGACGAAATGCTTGACATGCAGTTTATTACAAATGTATAAATCCATTGCATTAAACCAGTGCAAAAGTCAATGTGTGTGTATGATAATGTTTTGTTTTAGAATTGAATATATTGTCTATGAATCTATATAGTAATAAGTGAATGGGGTGCATAAGAATTGTAAACATTAAGATTATTTAAATTTCACTTAATTAAATTTTACATTTCACTTGTTTGCAATGTTTTTTAAGGCCTGTCAACTGCAGGTCTCCTGTGAAACCACAGTGAACATGACATGATTGCAATTTCACATATCAGAAATACAATTCTTACTAGTAAGAATGAAGTTTTTACTAGTAAGAATGAAGTTTTTACTAGTGGAAATGTAATTCTTGATATCAACAATTCAGTTCTTGATATCAGGAATTACATTTCCACTAGTAACAATGTTAATTCTTGATATCAACATTTGAATTTCCTCTAGTAAAAACCAGAATTCTTGATATCTGTAATTGTATTTTCACTAGTGAAATGTCACCATAGGCTGCCATTCAAATTCAAATGTTGATATCAAGAATTGAGTTCTTACTAGTTGAAATTCCAATTTCACATATCAGAAATACAATTCTTACTAGTAAAAACTTCATTCTTACTAGTAAAAACTTCATTCTTACTAGTAAGAATGAAGTTTTTAGTAGTAAGAATGAAGTTTTTACTAGTGGAAATGTAATTCCTGATATCAACAATTCAGTTCTTGATATCAACAATTAAGTTCTTGATATCAACAATTGATATCCTGGGAATGAATAAAAGTCAAAACGGCTTGTCGAAGTGTAGATAAGGTGCGTTAAAAATAGTTTTGACGCAAACTGAAAAAATCCGCCTTTTGCCGAACTCGCTCTACTTCCTTTTCCCATCCATCAGATTGGAAAGGCATTTATCTTCAATAAAAATGAAGATATAAAAATAAAGATATTCAAAAAGTGTCGAACTTACAAACTTAAGAAATTAAAAAGACTTCCTATTTCTGTGGTTTGTGCATTTTATATGCCAAACTGCATCGTTGACAAAATGGATGTAAACTACAACGCACTGCACCATGCAGCACCAAAATTCGCAATAATGGAAGTATACCGCTCAATTCATTTAGTGTATTTATGTATATTGACACACCGTTTACTCTTTTATGAAACTATAATAGTTAATGAAGCCCAAGTGCCACCTACAGGCCTATTAGTGTAGGCTGGTGAAATGGTGACATGAAAAGAAAGGACTTTATTATGTTACCATTTTTGCTCCATGCATTATGAAAAAAGTCTCTTAATAGACCTCTCCTGCATTTATTTGATCAAAAACAGCAATATAGTGAAAGATGATTACAATTTACAGTGATGGTTTTCTATTTTAATATACTTTTAAATATAATTTATTCCTATAATTTATGCTGTTCTTTTCTAACATTTTATTCATCAAAGAATCTTGGAAAAAAAAGTATCACAGGTTATAAAAAATATTAAGCAGCACAACTGTTTCTAACATTGATAATAAATCATCATATTAGAATGATTTCTGAAGGACCATGTGACACTGAAGACTGGAGTAATGATGCTAAAAAATTCAGTTTTGCTTCACATAAATCAATATATTTTGAAGTATATTAAAACAGAAAACCATTATTTTAACTGTAAAAATATTTCACAATATTACTGTTTTTTCTGTATTTTTGATCAAATAAATGCAGCCTTCTTGCAAAAACATAACCTATATATATATATATATATATATATATATATATATATATATATATATATATATATATATTTTACATTGCCTCTTTTTTACATTTGAGCCCCTGCCCCTGAGGAACTCTGTGCATGTCCCTGTCTGTTATTATTGCACCGTTTAATGTACAACAACACTAATGTACAAATATTATCTGACACCATTTATAAGTAGCCTGTAAATATAGCATCTAACTACTATGTGCACTTATTGCAAAGAGAATACTTTTTTATAGGGCAAATAGAATATTTAGCTTTTTTCACTTAGTGTAAATAGCATATAAGAAATGATGCTATTTTCACTTAGTGTAAATAGATTTTGTTGCTATTTTCACTTAGAGCTATTTTCACATTTCTCAGTCTGTTCCCACGGATTTAAACTGTACTCGTCCAAGAAGAGAACAGGCTTCTGGGTTATCGCAAATAAAATAATGATATTTTTATATAGGGCAAATAGAATGAATCTTAGGCCAATTACTTTTTGTGTTGGCCTATGAGGAATGCATCAAATTGTCTTAACTGCATGCTTAAAATAATTCTCTGAAGCACTTTTTTTCTAACTCAGAAGACACCGATTTTAGGGTAAGGTCAAGAAGGGATACAGCTACGGACACTGGGAATGCGCTAAATTAATATTTGGTCATTTCATTACTGTATGAACATGAACAGTCCATTACCAACACATGTATAACAAACTTATAAAAACTTTGTAAACATGGAGAACAATAAATGACCACAAATGCTGTTTAACGCAATTTATGATGCTGGTGGTGAGTGTAAAATCAAATTCAAAACAGCCATTTCACCTGGAAGATTAAGGCTGTGATATTAATGTTGGCCACTAGAGGGGGCCATACGATAAGGAATCTTTTAACCTTAATCTTTTTTTTAATCTTTTTTTTAATCTTTGTTTTTTCACTTTTACATGCCCCAATAAAATATTATTTGTCAAGTTTCCAGACATGATTGCTGTAGGCCTACATTTAAAATGAAGAGACCATTTTATTAATCTCTTTTAACATAACATACACGATTCTTACCTGTAAAAATTGTGTTTCTAGATATCAGTAATTGAATTTTCACTAGTTGCAAGAGCAATTTCAGATATCAACTGTCTTTGTTGATATCAATAATTACATTGTTACTAGTAAAAATGCGAATTTTTGATATCAAGAATTCATTTGTCACTAGTTGAAATGTCAGTTCTTGATATCAACAATTGAATTGCTACTAGTAAAAATGTTCATTTTTGATATCTGAAAATACATTTCTGATATCAACATAATTTCAGATATGTTAAACGGCTTTCTTACTAGTAACAATCACATTCATGATAACAGAAACTAACATTGTCACTAGTGACAATCAAATTATTGATATCAAAAATGAACATTTGTTACTAGTAGCAATTCAACTGTTGATATCAAGAACTGACATTTGTATTTATGATATGTGAAATTGGAATTTCAACTAGTAAGAACTCAATACTTGATATCAACAATTGAATTTGAATGGCAGCCTATGGTGACATTTCACTAGTGAAAATACAATTACAGATATCAAGAATTCTAATTTTAATACTAGTGGAAATTCAAATGTTGATATCAAGAATACATATTTCTGCGAGTAATGACATCATTGTTGATATCAAGCATTAACATTTTTACTAGTGGAAATGTAATTCTTGATATCAACAATTGTAATTGTTACTAGTAGAAATATAATTCCAGATATCAAGAATTAACATTTTAACTAGTGAAAATTGAATTGTTGATATCAAAATTTCATATCCTGGGAATGATTAAAAGTCAAAATGGCTTGCCTATTGCCTTTCCCAGGATATAAATTGCTGATATCAAGAATTCTAGTTTTTACTAGTGGAAATATAATTCTTGATATCAAAAATTAGCATTTTAACTAGTGAAAATTGAATTGTTGATATCAAAAATTAACCTTGTTACTAGTGGAAATGTAATTCTTGATATTAAAAATTGCCATTGTTACTAGTGGAAATGTAATTCCTGATATCAAGAATTAGCATTTTAACTAGTGAAAACTGAATTGTTGATATCAAGAATTCATATCCTGAGAATGAATAAAAGTCAAAACGGCTTGCCATAGGAGCGGGGCTACCCGGATATGCAGGAGGGGGTGTTATGTATGGGGCGGGGCTCGGTGGACTTTTCAGAGGATTGTTTAGGATGGCCATACCTTTGTTGAAAAGGGTTTTGCAGTATTGCTAAACCCCACCTAAAATCGGCCGCTAAAAATATAGTAACCGATGTCGTCTCAAACGCGTTGTCAAGATCATATAACAATAACACCAAACCTCAAGACGGCTCGGGTCTAATGGTCATGACCCGTAATAGAATGTCTAAACCGCCGGGTATAAGGAGGCGTGGTCATTCAATAAAGAAAGAAGAAGAAGCACTCAGTCGTGCACAGAAAGTGTAAGAAGACTGTGAAGCGAAACATATCAATTAAGTCTGAGTTGGATTTATTTACGGTTCCTCTGACGCAAACAGTTATTGAGAAAAATGGGTATTTAGAAGTACCCCCTTTATCGGCTATATCTGATTCTTCACCTTTGGAGTTTTTTATAGCTGGAACTGGAGAAGATTTCATCTATCTAAATAACACATTGTTGTATCTACGTCTTAAAATCACGAGACCTAATGGTGCAGATTTAGCAAATGATGCAAAGGTCGGACTGATAAATTACCCTGGGGCTACTATATTTTCACAAGTCGATGTGAGTCTCGGTGATCGATTGATATCTCAAGTTCAAGCACATATGCTTATCGATGTATCATCGAGAGTCTCATCAACTACAGTAAAGATGCGCTGGAATCGCTTTTCTCCGCAGGGCTGTTTTACAAAGACACAGCCGGTCATATGGATGAGACCGACCCTGGCGGTGATAACCAGGGGTTGACAAAGAGGGCTTCTTACACAGCGAACAGTCGAGTGGGGGAACTACTGGCACCTATACACAGCAATATCTTCTTTCAGGAAAAGTTAATGTTGAATGGTGTGGACATTAAAATACGTATGATCAGAGCCAAAGACGAATTCTGCCTGATGAGAGACGGTGATGTGGCGTACAAATTAAATATTCAGTCAGCGAGCCTATTCGTCAAGAAAGTCACTGTATCACCACCTGTGAGACTGGGACATGCCCAGGCATTACCCTCGAGCACAGCCAAGTATCTGATAGATCGAGTTTGCTTGAAAAATTTCTCCATACCGGCTGGGTCTCGTGTTTCAAATCAAGAAATTTTTTTTTAGGAACACTACCAAAATCTATCATCCTGGGTATGGTCGATAATGACGCATTCACAGGCACCTACGAGACAAACCCATTTGCATTCAAACATTACAATTTGGAGTTCCTTGCAGTCTACGCCGACGGTCAGCAATTCCCCACCAAACCACTACAACCAAATTTTGAATCAGGGTTGGCGGTACGAGAATTTTATCAGTTGGCGATGGTGTCTGGAAGACATCTTAAAAATCAACCGCTCTCTATCGACAGAAATGATTTTCTGAACGGTTACACCCTTTATGCCTTTAATCTTACACGTGACGAAGACTGTGGTCAGCACATGTCGCTCATCAAGTCCGGTAACATCAGACTCGAGGCCCGCTTCAGACAGCCGTTACCGCGTACTATTAACTTAATTGTTTATGCTGTTTTTGACAGTCTGATTGAAATTTCTAACCGCAGACAGGTTCTGGTCGATTACTACTGAAATGAACACCGTACAGCTCACGGCCATCATGGACAAAATTTCGTGCAATGTTCATTTTCTCGGGGTTATCCCGAGCGATCAACTGCCTGAAAGACCATTAAGAAACTTACCATCCATGCTGATAATGAATACTCATCCAGCCGAGTTATCGGGGGAACATTGGTTGGCTGTTTATTTACAAAGTGATGGTACCGGGTATTTTTTCAACAGTTTTGGCAATCCCCCTGACAGCGACCGCTTTCCAGCCACCATCAAAAACTTTCTGCTAACCAATGCTGATGAGACTATATATTCTGACAGACGTGTCCAGGATTTTGAATCGGACACTTGCGGGCAGAACTGTGTGTTTTTTCTGTATCATTCGGCCAGGGGTCATGACTATAACGACGTGATGAAACTGTATAGTGATGATTACATTAAAAATTATAAAATGGTATCGTGCTTTGTGAAAAGATTAAAACCGAATGTTTGTATCGAAAAATTTTCATGTATTCAGTGTGTGCAAATGTGTAATACTTATTCAAACCATAATTGAGTAATCAATTTACATTGTATTTTTTTTATTATAAATAAAGACTCTTGAATCTGATATCTTTATTATTGTGTTTTTATTTCAAATTTGATCAATACATATACACATCATGAGACAAAATATTCACAATCATGTTAAAATTCTAACCATTGACTTTGACCAGTAGTCGGTGATTTAAACACATAACCTTCTGAAGCAGCCGACCGACGTACTTTTTTTCTTTTTGGTTTTTTAGAAAACGATTTACGCTCTGCTGTAACAATATCAGAACTTTTTACTTTTTTAGAAGGTCCTTCATATTCCGGTGTAGCAGTATCAGGTCTTTTTATCTTTTTAGAAGGACTTTCATATTCCGGTGTAGCAGTATCAGGTCTTTTTAAAGAATGAATTGCCCGTCTAACATTATGATTCGGCACAGTAGAAAACGGAATGTTTAACTCTGCAAATGACTGTAGAAACTCTGACCATCCTAGCGGTCTTCTGTCATCCCAAACCTTTTGCGGAGCTGTAACATTCTTTAACAAGTCGAGCATGTGTGAACCAGGTATAGCTTTTCCCCTGAACACAAACTCCCCCATCTTGTTCCATGTACTTAGTCCTTTAGCTTTAGACATTTTCTAATATGTCTAATATGTATCTACTGTTTTTCACACTTCTTGACGGTAAATTCTTCAGAACTTCACTCACAACGTCATACACACCGTCGTTGTCTTCAGGCATTCTTGTTGGTTGTTTGTCTTTATGATCGTGTTCAGAATACGGTAGCGATAGCATTAAAACGTTACTCTCCCGATCACCTTGTTTAACGATTGTCAAAAACCTGTTCAGGATGTTTGAGTAGAGTTTGGCTTTTTCGTACTGACTCAAATCAGACCTGAGTAAGATATTTCTTATGGATGCATCCAGATCGTTCTCTATGACCTGTTGAATACTCTCGCGAACGTTTTCATTTTTCAGCTTTTCCAGCTGGTGTTGGGGTACTAAATAAATTTTCTCCGCATACTCCATCCTCAACCCCGTCTAGAAGCTATTAAGCTGGAAATAAAGGGTACTGCGACGCTTAGGAGTGGTAAAAGAAATCCTCCAGTCTGATTGAAGACTCGCTTCTTGGCAGATATACCAATTTTTTTATTGGTGACAAATGAAATTTCCTTTTTTCTTCTTTTAAGTTTCTGGTACTGCTGTCTGTTGATAGGGATCGTACCATAGAGGATGTTAAGGGCTACTTCACACAATGTTAAAATGAGTTTGTCAGACGCTGATTGTAAAATAAGCCGTCATTGTTTAGGCGTAGCTTTATGTATCAGTTTTAACAACGGTAGATGCTTACAAAGTCTGGCAGACATGGCGAACTGATCACGTTCTTCTTTTTTCGGGAGATAAACCATTTGGCGGGCGGAAAGCTGGTTCTGAGACGGAATTGTTCAGGAGTTTTTGCTTTATAGTCTATCATTAAATATCCAAAAGGTCGGCTGGTAGCGTCTTAACACTCCAAAAAGTATTTAGCATTTCCAGGATACATTTGGCGCCCTAGCACCGAGACTTGATTGGCATCCTGGGGGTTTTTAAACAGAATCAAGTAATTGGTGTTTAAACTAATGGTTCTGCTGGATTTACCTTAAACAAATAAATTTTGGACAATATATATAGCGCTGAGATTACGATGATGCACATACTGTGTAAAGACCCGTTCGATTTCTTTGTTACCACTAGCTTCTTGCATCATATCATCAATAATTAGAAGATTAGCTCTGTTCACAGGTAGTAAATCATCACTATTCAGACTCTCGGGTATTCCTTCCACAAATTTAATGTCATACAATTGAAGTAATTCATCATACAGAGGTTGCCAACAACCATACAAAAAAACTATGTTTTCAATTTTTTTAGAAATCATATTTAACCCATTTTCTAACAGACATTTTACAAAATAACTCTTCCCCGAATTAGAAGGACCGCTTATCACTGCAGTGAATGGATGTTGAAGTCTAAAATTAAAATCAGAGACAACCCGCGACCCTCATCATGCATCATCGAATCAGTAGCCATAAGGTACTGTGGTGAAATCAGACAAAAGTCTGTGTTTATTGTACACCACCTTAAACCTTTTAACGACTGATTTGTTGTGCAATGTGAGAGTCCTTTAATTCCTCACAATGTTTTCAGTGTGGGCCAGGATGTATTGTGTAGTGTCACGTGATGTCACATACCCATCAACTAAGTTGATCAGAGAATCTAATCGGATAACTTGCGAATTTTTAGCGTTCAGCGTTATACCCTTAGCCTTCATGACCACTTTCCCTTTGGCCGTGCGATAACCATAAGATTTTGGTCCGCTAGAGCAAAACTCTGTGATATAATCATCGTCATCTATTTAATTCGTCAGCTCCCCCAAATGATCACCCAGAGGAGGTACCCAGTCCCCATTCCTTGATTCCTTGTCTGTGTCTGAGTATAACAAGCGATCGCCGAGTTTATTCATGAGTTCATACAATTCCAGACGGGCGTGTGCTGTTGTAAATGCACCAACAAACACATTAATGTCACGAGTCTCGCGCTCATCACCTTCTGCGGTATTATACTGGACAAGCGCAACATTGTCTGAGACGAATGGGAAAAATTTTAGACCCTCGGTTTTACCAAAAACAACTCCGGTAAATTCTTCAGGGTCTCTTACCAGATAAGTCTGGGGTAAATTCTCCCTCATCGAGAACCGACCCCAAAGACTGTTCAAGATTAACTTGTATATTGACCTCTGAGCCGGGTTGTGGTTGATCTTTTCGGGGTCAAGATGAATCCCCTCTTTTTCAAAATATTCCTGAATGTACGTCGCTTTGTCACCATCCGTGACAACGTTTGACGGGTAACCGGAGGCCTGCTGTTTCAATTGTAAAAAAGTCTTTACATAATCGCAGAACAATGTATCCGATTGTTGCGGAAAATGCCAAACTTCATAGATCCTATCTACCACGTAACCCTTCTCGATGGCTTTTAAAAGCTCAATACTGACCCAACAACCTGTTAGTGACCTCTCTTCATCAGTGTGGTTACAGCTTGTTGTTTGGTTTTCAGACTGAGCGCATGTTCCACATAGGGGAAACATGAGTTTTCCAGAGCATCTGAATGGGAGAACCGGGTGTAGTAATTTGCGAGGAGGATACACGGTAGCTTTAATAAGACCGTAATAATTTTCGATCGGTTCAAAGTCATGGAAAATAATTTCGGGGTGACCGATCGGATAGCTCTTCCTAGACTGACAAAAAGGGTATAAGCTCGTAAAATCCACGTAGCTTATTTTTTCATCACCCGCGGTTTTATGGTAGAGTTCATAAGCATTGGTACGACCGCCAAAGAGTGCTTCTCTAGGTTTCAGCCTCTCTGGGTCAGAATATGTACTCATAAATTCTATCACAGAGGGGTCCGTTTTTTTTTCATTTTTTCCCATTCACACTCCCAAACAACCTCCATTTTCAAACCATATGCGTTCTGCAGGATTTCAATTTTGTCATTGAATTGAATTCTGAGATCGCCATAGGGGACGTGTGACAAGGGATGTGTATCGTGGGGCTCGAAACGGCATTCGTGCCCATGATGAACGCAACCGTTAAATTCTAGATCGTACTTTGATCCGGAATCTTCTTAGTAACCATCTAAATAGTAGTTACCAATCGACATTTCACCATGGTTCAGGGCATGATGAATGTCCACATTTCGAGTCTTTTTGACATACTTGAGCCATTGGATCTATGCATTTGAGTAGGTCTTACTCTTTTGGATGTATGCATTATTATGCGTCAGAGCCAATGTATCTCTTTTGAGATATTGCGTTTTAAAAATCCCCATACAACAGCTCGGTAACGTGACATACGTAAACGGATCAATTTTGGTGCACTCTATAAATGACTCTCTGTATTTCATACAGGCTTCACGTAACAAGACCACGTCGTTGACACCGTACTTGTACAACTCCTTCTTGAAGTTGAAAAGTTTATCCGTACCATGCATCAAACTTAACCTGATCTTTGTCTGAGAGGTTTTCATACCCATAGTATGTTTTGTCTGGATAATTTCTGACATAATTTTCATTTTCAACCCTATTGAAAAGGTGGGGGAAATAACCTTTTTCAGTCGTGGTTAAATTGAGCGCCGCAGGCATTTTAGCCAGGGCCATCGGTATGAAACTGTGGCTATCGATGTATCGCTGGTCAAAAGCATCGTCGTACATGTAGATCAATTTACATCCTTGCATTATGATTTATATCGGTTTGGGTTAGTTATAGTGCTAAAATACAGCCTAATGCCTAAAATACAGATGTTTGTGAATACAGGTGTAAATGTCTGAAATGCACTGAAAACGTGCCCAACAACAGATTACTCACGGCCTACGGCCAATCAATAGATATTTGTCTGTCCTATGGCCCATTGTCAGCACATATATATACATACATTGTGCACCCATAATCGCTAATTGCCCATCAGTTTACTTTGGAGAATGTATGCTAATAATTTTTTTGCTTTGTTTAGGAATGTGGCTGCTTCACGATCGCCGTCACCAGCACCGCGCACAGGGGCACGCAGATCTCGGTCAGTTCTCAGTGCGATCGAGAATCATACAGAGTAAGTATATTTTACAGACATAACTGTATACATCATCTCAATTCAAAACGTATATGTACCTGTATGGCATTACAGAAACTGGTGTCTTTGTTGTGCGTAGTGATAATATAGAACTCATGAGTTTTCAGACTATATTTTAGCTAGTTTTGGCTAGCTTTTGACATCTTACAGAAAATATTGCCATACAATGTCACTTACAAATGTTTGTATATATACTCAAGTGTAAACACTTGTAATGTGATATTCTGTAAACATATTTGTAATATATTTCACCCAGTTTTAGTTAGTTTATCATACACATGGTCTACAGAACATCAATAGATAAAGTTTGTCTGTCCTTTGGCCCATCATCAACATGTAAACATACATTGTGCACCCATAATCGCTAATTGCACATCAGTTTACTTTGGAGAATGTATGCTAATAGTTTTTTTGCTTTGTTTAGGAATGTGGCTGCTTCACGATCGCCATCACCAGCACCGTGCACAGGGGCACGCAGATCTCGGTCAGTTCTCAGTGCGATCGAGAATCATACAGAGTAAGTATATTTTACAGACATAACTGTATACATCATCTCAATTCAAAACCTATATGTACCTGTATGGCATTGCAGAAACTGGTGTCTTTGTTGTGCGTGGTGATAATATAGAACAATATAGGGCAATGTATGGTAACAGTTTTTTGTTTTGTTTAGGAATCTGAAACTGCTGTCTTTGTTATGCATGGCTATAGTGATTGTGTTATCAGCATGCTCATGTTTTTTTTTTTTCTCTACAGATGTGACAATGAAAATATCCAAGAACCTGTTCCAAAGAGGCAATCCACTCTGTCATGGAAAACAGAGACTGATGTTGATATGGTTCCACATACGCTGCGATTCCTGCCCGCCCATGAAACTGGACCACAACTGAGCTCTGCTGAGTCACATTCTCCAATGAGTCTGTTCAAACTCTTTTTTTCGGAAAGTGCTGTGTCAACTCTGTGCCATAACACCAATGCGCAGGCTGCCAAAGCAACTGCAAAGGGCTGCAAATATAAATGGACAGATGTAAGCATCGGTGAGATGTACCGCTACATTGGACTGGTGTTTTACATGGCAATGGTGAAGGGACTACTGGCGGCAGAGCAGTGTTTTCTCTGTACCTTTTCCAGCTACACTTATGCCTAGGCACAGATAACGGACAATTTCTTGGAATGTGCACATGAGCCACCCAGATGAAGACAAAGTGAATGACAGAAAGAGGGGCACAGCTGAACACGACCGTCTGTTCAGGATCAAACCACTCATGGACACTATTCGTCAGGCTTGCAAAGCTATCTATCATCCTAGAAAAAACCTAGCCGTGGATGAAAGAATGGTGGCATGCAAAGCACACACTGGTATGACACAGTACATGAAAGCCAAGCCAACCAAGTGGGGTTTGAAGTTGTTTGTTCTTGCCGACTCTTCAAATGGATACACTCTGGACTTCTCTGTGTACACAGGAAAGAACAACTTTCCCACAGGCCATGGACTGTCATATGATACTGTGACTTCTCTTTTGGACCGTACATTGTTGGGTTCTGGGTACCATGTGTACATGGACAATTTTTACACAAGTCCAAAGCTCTTAAAAGACCTGTTTGCAATGAAGTTTGGTGCATGTGGGACTTACAGGGACAACAGGAAGGACTGCCCTCGGAATGCAGCTAATTCACTCTCTAAAAAATCAGCCAGGGGATCCATCAGATGGATTCAGGATGGACCTCTTGTATTTGTGAAGTGGATGGACACACGAGAGGTATCTGTCTGTTCTACCATCCATTCTGCTCATTCAGGAGACTCTGTGCAGAGGAGGGTGAAATCACAAGGAACATGGAGGACAAAGACATTTCCATGTCCTGCACCTGTGACTGCATACAACAAACACATGGGGGGCATTGACCTGTCTGATCAGCTGATTCAGTACTACACAACACAGCACAAAACCATGAAGTGGTACAGAAAGATCTTTCTGCACTTCTTAGATATTGCTGCCACCAACTCTTTCATTCTGCACAAAGAGCTACATGGTAACATGTCCCATAAAGAGTTCATGGAGCAACTTGTCACAGAGCTCTGTGGTGTGTCACAGAAAGCAGCACGAAAACGGACCAGCAGTGACCATGTACCAGTTCCTGGAGCTGAGCTGACCTCCGATGGCAGGAATGTTGCAACGGTTGGTCGCCGGAACTGTGTGCATTGCAAAGAAGTGCGTGGCAAAAAACAACTAACACCTTGGAAATGCCAGGCATGTGGTGTTCACTTATGTCTTCAGTTGAACAGGAACTGTTTTCAAGAGTGGCACAAAGATGAGTGACTGTGTTCAGATGTGTGCGCTCTGTTGACCACCGCACCACTGACCATTGAGCTGGCAAAGAACATTACTGTCCCTGTCCCCTCCACCCTGGACATTTTTCCTGCATGAGCAGCTCTTACAGCTCTTACAATGGGCCAAACCACCCATCCTAGACTGTAGATTGTCTTCCACTAAATGTTATTTTATGGTAAAAATATAGTTTGTGTGTTACATAGGTATAAGTAGAATTATATAGGTTATATATTTCTTTGTTTCATGCACTACCAGTCAAAAGTTTGTACACATTTTTAATTTTTTGAAAGTCTCTTATGCTTATCATGCTCAATAAAGCTGAATTTTCAGCATCATTACTTCAGTCTCCAATGTCACATTATTTGTTCAGGCTGCCTCACAGCATTCCACTTTGATGGGCCATTAGCCACTGGGGGGAGTGTCCTTTGTCTCCCCTGGTGTGAATCACATAAATATTCATGACCATCACCACTCCCACGCATACAGCAGTGCTGACACAAAAACTGACTTAGAAAATTCAAATCATTATATTGTTGTTTGTGTTAAAGTGTTCAGAATAATCTTTACATAATTGCGTAGTAAAAATTCTAGCCTACAAGCTTGATAACTCCAAAGTCTTATGAACAACTATTCAGAATATGTTTTATGGCCTTATTGCAAGGAGATTTTTTCCCCAAAACTTACTAATCACGCATAATCTTTATCTAAAAAAAAAACTGCAAACATGTATATCTATATTGCTCACATATTATTGTAGCAGAGTTTGTGCTGAATACAGCAAAATTACATGTTGGGCAATAGTATGATATAAGTAGCTGAAATAAGCACAAATGTCAAAACATCTCAAGGGCCCCAGAATCACTCAGACCTCTGGGGGTTAAAAGTGATCGCGCAAATGAAATCTGCAGTGTGCTTTGCACCATCGTAACGAGTTTCGAAATCATAGAAAATATATTTTGTACTAGGTTCCTTGTGCGATACAGGTTGAATAAAACAACAATGTTTCCCTTGACCCAACAGATCTTCTCTACAATGCGCACATCGAATGTGTAAGGAACCCATAGCTGGAGACGGAGTTGAATCCATAATGCAGAGGTTGTTTATTGACAAAAACAAACTTAGAATGAACAATACAAGACGGCAGGCAAAAGACGTAGTCAAAGTCCAGGCAAGGTTCAAAAACACAGCAAGGCAAGCAGGCAACAGGCGAAATCCAAAACAGTAGACAAACGGGTAAATCCAAAAACAGGCTAAATGGTCAAGACACATGGAATAGACAGAGATAAGATTAGAGGCTTGGTAAGGCAGAGTTAACATGCAATACGTCGCAAGGTATTCAGAGAAGCACATGGCTTATAAGGCTACAAACAGGAAGTAAGAATACAAACAGGAAGAACCGCTAAAACTCAGGTGACGGCTCCCTCTGCTGGAGGGATGAACTGTGCATGGGCTGAACTGTTACAGATTTCCCCCCTCTAGGAACACCTCTAGGTGTTCTTCTCCTGGGAATCGAGGATGTCCCGGACAAGATAGGCAGGAGAACCCTCGATCTCCAATGGTGGAGGCGGCGTAGATTCAGTGGTTACACTCTCCGGAGCAGGGTGTGCAAGTTTCAGGAGGGACACATGGAAGGAAGGAGATATACGATAATCAGCAGGAAGCTCTAGTCTATAGGTCACTGGGTTGATTTGTCTTAGTATCTTAAAAGGACCTACATACCTTGGACTGAGCTTCCTGCTTGGTAGTCTCAGACGTAGATCCCTCGTCGAAAGCCATACCATCTGGCCAGGTTCGTAATTAGGATGGGGACGTCTTCTGCGGTCCGCCTGAAACTTCTGTTTCCTAATGGCTCGTTGTAGCCGGACATGGGCGCTGTCCCATACCCTCTCACTCCTCTTAATCCAGTCATCCACCGCTGGCACCTCTGAAGGTTCTCCCGACCAAGGGAACAGTGGTGGTTGGTAACCCAGAACACACTGAAAAGGAGTTAGTCCTGTGGATGAGTATGTAAGGGAGTTCTGGGCATATTCAGCCCATGGCAGGAAAGTGCTCCATTGGTGCTGTTCACGACTACAATAGGAGCGTAAGTAGCGTCCTATTTCCTGGTTTACTCTCTCCACTTGACCATTAGCCTGAGGGTGATAGCCAGAGGTTAAGCTGACATTGATATTTAACTGATGGCAAAAAGCTTTCCATACCCGTGATGTGAACTGTGGCCCCCGGTCTGTGACAATGTCGTCTGGGAGTCCATACACCCTGAAAACCTGGTTAAACAGGGCCTCCGCCATCTCCATAGCTGTGGGTAGACCCTTCATGGGGATCAAATGACATGACTTAGAAAAACGATCAACTATGACACAGATGGCAGTGAAACCATTGGAATTAGGAAGGTCTGTGATGAAGTCTATTGCTAGGTTTGACCAATACCGTTGTGGGATGGGCAGAGGTTCTAAGAGCCCTGCAGGGAGTTGATGGGGAGTTCTAACTTGGGCACAGACATGGCAGGCATTAACATAAGTAGTCACATCTTGGAGCAGAGTGGGCCACCAGAAAGAGTTACGTACCAACGCAGCCGTTCTTTGAATTCCTGGGTGACCAGAGCTTGGAGAAGTGTGTACCCACTGTAAGACCCTTGGTCTAAGATCTTGGGGTACATACTGCCTATTGGGAGGACATTCCAATGGTGAGGGTTCATCTTCTTGTCCACGATGGATCTCCTCCATGATGTCCCAACGAATGGGCGCAATGATGACCGACTGTGGCAGAATGGGTTCTGGGTGGGGTGATGAATGAACAGGATCACATCTTCGTGACAAGGCATCTGCCTTACCATTCTTGCTGCCTGGGCGATAAGTAACAGTGAAATTAAATCGGGTGAAAAAGAGTGCCCACCTGGCCTGTCGTGGATTCATTCTCTTTGCTTTCTTAATATATTCCAAGTTCCTGTGGTCAGTAATGACTTGAAACGGGTACCTGGCTCCCTCCAACCAGTGCCTCCATTCCTCGAGGGCAGATTTGATGGACAGCAGTTCCTTGTTACCTACATCATAATTAAATTCTGCAGAGGTGAGTTTTCTAGAGAAAAAGGCACATGGGTGGAGTTTACCTGGAGAACCATGGCGCTGAGAGAGGACGGCTCCGATGCCACAGTCTAAAGCATCCACCTCCACTATGAATGGGAGGTCTGGGTCTGGGTGTTTCAGAATGGGAGCAGTGGTGAAGCTAGACTTGAGTTTCTTAAAAGCATCTTGTGCATTCTCGGGCCAAGTCAACTTCCTTGGTTTTCCTCTGAGTAAAGCAGTGAGAGGGGCTGCAATTGTGCTGTAGTTCCTTATGAACCGCCTGTAAAAATTTGCGAACCCAAGAAACCTTTTTAGTTCCTTGACGGATGTAGGGGCTGGACACCCCATGACTGCATTAATCTTGGATTCATCCATCTCAACTCCCTTGGGACTAATGTGATAACCTAAGAAGGTTGTGGTGGTGGTGTGAAACTCACATTTCTCCGCCTTCACATACAGCTGATGGTGAAGCAGACGGTTGAGTACGGTCTTGACTTGTTGAATATGCTCCTCTCTGGTCCTTGAGTAAACAAGGATATCATCAATGTAAACAATTACACAGCTATTGAGAAGATCTCTGAAAATTTAATTGACAAATGACTGAAATACTGAAGGTGAATTGGCTAGGCCATAGGGCATGACCAAGTACTCATAGTGCCCCCTAGTGGTGATAAATGCGGTTTTCCACTCTTCTCCTTCTCTGATACGCACCAAGTTGTAGGCACTTCTGAGGTCCAGCTTAGTAAAAATCTTGGCTTCTCTTAGTTGTTCTAGGGCAGACGGGACCAATGGCAGGGGATAGCTGTACTTAACTGTGATGGCATTCAGACCCCTGTAGTCTATACATGGCCGGAGTCCACCATCTTTCTTTTCAACAAAGAAAAATCTAGCTGCAGCAGGAGACGTAGAGGGACAGATAAAACCTGATGCTAGTGCCTCCTCAATGTAAGCCTCCATAGCTTGTGTCTCAGGGAGAGATAGTGGATAAACCTTGCTTCTAGGGGGAGAAGAGTTGGGTAACAAATCAATGCCACAGTCCCAAGGTCTGTGAGGTGGTAATTTAGTGGCCTTGTCCTTGCTAAATACCTCAATAAATTCAGAATATTCCTTAGGGATGTGAGTGGGGATGTTAGTCAGGGGGCTCTCCACAGTCGTGGTTAAGCAAGGTGCTATAAACTCTGTGGCTAGGCAATGCTCTTGACAGAATGAAGACCACTGCAGCAACTCTCCTCTTCTCCAGGAGATCAGTGGGTCATGGAGTAACAGCCAAGGGTAACCTAGTATAATGGGGTGGCAGGGAGATGTGATGACAGAGTGTTATGGTTTCAACATGGAACAGTCCTACTTGGATCTGGATAGGGATGGTCTTCTGGGTTATCTGCCCTGTGCCTATGGGTGCATTATCGACTGCAGTGATTCTGATGGGAGGATTACATGGTAGTGTAGGGATATTGAACTTGGTGATTGTCTGATGATGAATAAGGTTCAAGGCAGCTCCTGAATCCACTAGTGCTGTAACATATGATTGGCTATCTTCAGTTAAAATGGTCACAGGAAGAGTGAAGTTTTGACCAGAAACTGTGTCGAATGTGATGCTCACCCTTTTAGAGGATCCAGCTGGATGTTTGGCCTTATCTGTACAGGCGTTACAAAGATGTCCAGGTTGGCCACAGTAGGTTCTTTACCCGGCGGAGCTTTCTTGTGCATGTCGTAACAGTAGGTAGATTTACAATACCTCAGACAATCGGTGCAGTGTACTGTTCTTTTTGGGTATTTGTGACAATTTGCATCGAAACACACATTGCAGACATACTTGCAATGATGATTTCTAGGGTGATGGTACCCTTTGTAGCAAAAATCGCATACATACTCGCAACCGATGAAAGCAGTCAGATTAAGAATCATGTAAAAGTGTTCGTCGTGTAAATATAGGAAGACTAGGGTGAGGTTCATCATGGTTTTTGTATGTTTCTAACCCACCACTGCTCATCCTGTAAAAAACGACAATTTTGATTTCTAACAGTTTTTCAAACGTACCTATGTGATGAAGAGCAAACGGGTCATTGACTGAGAAACCAGCGTTGTTGTGGATGCTTAGTGCACACGATTCCAATTCGCTCTCCGGTAACTGAGGATCCAAAAAACGTGCAAAACAGATAGAGAAACATAATTTGTTCGAAACATTCATCTGACAAAATAAACTCATCTTTTTTCTTTTAATCACCTCGTTGAGACATAAATCTACAAGTTTACGATGAGTACCACCGCCTTGTCTATTCATGGCTATGTTAGCTTGAATTTCAATCTGGTCGTCCGACATAAGATGATCATCACTTTGTAAAATCCTACTGATTTGAACGATGAAAATGTTAACATCATACTTATTACTGGGCGTTAAAACAGCTGTAACATCTGATTTTAAATTTGGGCCTTTCAAGGTCAAGTTGATAACACTACCATCCCCACTGATGTGTCGGGCTAAGGATACTACTTCAGCCATGATGTCGTGAAAGAAAATGTGATACGCGGCCAAATCGGTAGAGTTAATCTCCCTCAGATTCATGGATCTTTGCAGTTCCACGCTATTGAATCTGGGTCTTGGCAAAACATGATAACCATTTACAGTTCCACCCCGATCTAACAATGTTGTGATGTCAGCACAGCTCGATAGTGAAGTACCAGAAGCTGATCCTGCGCTGTTGGATCGCTCTGCATTATTTGTATCGAGTGTTGCGCGACTAGTCGACGGTTGTGCGGAATCAACATTTTCTGAAGAGGAAGTCTGATTGGATGTATTACGTAAACCACTTCCGTATTGTATTACCTGTGCGTTTTGAGTGTTTATTATTATTTCCTGTAGACGATCACACAAATTAAGATTTAGACTTTGATCTACTGTTATTTCCAACTGATCCAAATTAGAAATTTGTGAAACAGTGTGAAAACAATACAAGATTGAAAATATGTTGAAAACACTGATAATCAGTAAACATGTTATGTTGTACAGAGTCTATAACAGATCACATAATAACGTTGTTCAAAACATACAGCACACTTAAAAAGATAATGATATAGTAAAACAATGTGAAAACAATACAAGATTGAAAATATGTTGAAAACACTGATAATCAATAAACAGGTTATGTTGTACAGAGTCTATAAAAGATCACATAATAACGTTGTTCAAAACATACAGCACACTTAAAAAGATAATGATATAGTAAAACAGTGTGAAAACAATACAAGATTGAAAATATGTTGAAAACACTGATAATCAATAAAACAGGTTATGTTGTACAGAGTCTATGACAAATCACATAATAACTTTGTTCAAAATGTACAGCACACTTAAAAAGATAATGTTGTAGTAAAACATAGTGTGAAAACAATACAAGATTTAAATATGTTGAATACAATTTTGAAAAAGATACAATTTTTTAAAAACAGATTGAAAAAGATTACTCATGGATACAAGTTTTTAATATGGTGTAAAAAGATACAAGTTATTTGTTGATAAATGTTTTAAAACAGTGTGAAAAGACAATATTAAAATATTTTGAGGACAATATTTGAAAATGATAACATTTTTAAAAAACAAATTGAAAAAGATGTCTCATGGATACAAGTTTTTTGGTCCCACTTTATATTAAGTGGCCTTAACCAGGGCCGCGTTATCCTAATGGGCAACATGGGCTGCAGCCCAGGGCCCCGAACACTGGGGGGCCCCCGAGACAATCCTCTTTTGCGTTTTAAAACGCATGGTCGTTACACACCCGAATCAAGAGTCACAGGCGCAGCGGACATGCACGCAGGAATACAACCAGGACAGTGGCGTGGCGTCTGGGTATGCACGTGCATATGGGCCTGGGTGGATTTGTGACCTGCTATTACAGGCTTAACACCAAGGTATACTTCGGGGGTTCGCATCGCGTAATTTTCGTCATCAGGAGGGTTCGCGGACGTCCACACTCCCCGTCCACGTGCAGCCCAATTTTTGTGATGGCACGGGCCGTGTGTGTACTGTTCAACAGCCCATGCGAAAGTGAATTGAGTGCTTGAAAACAAAAGTCCACTAGATAGTGCGCAGTGCACACGCCGAACGCATCTTTCCGCAGCCACATAGAAGGCTGGCACACGCGTCTGTGCGCGAGGCAGAAGCCGTGTGCACGTTCATAAAAATGAAGTATAATAGAAATAATGTTGTCAATAACATGCTAAAGCCTATCTATGTTAAATGTTACTACTAAAATCATTACGAAGCTGAATAAATGGACAAAGAAAGTGTCCATTACCATTATGACTTACTGATAATCTAGTCATTTTTAAAGTGTGTTTCTGAAACTTATGCATGCAGTAATGTAAGTATCCTAGTACAGAATTTTAAATGAGTCATATTGGTTTTCTGAAGAAAAAAAAAAAAAAAAACGGCGCACGTCTGCACATTTTAAGATACTGCACAAGATGTGAATAAATGTAACTCGTACACTCGTTGGGGTGGATACTTTTTATTCAACGAAATAAAATGCACATAAAACGTGATGGAAACATATTTAGAGAAGAAACGTATAGTAAATTTATTAGGAATAAAACGTGCATTAAGAAAGTCTGTGACAATAATTAATCAACTAGAATAATCTTCGGACACATCGCATCTGAAATGATGATATGACCATTCTGAAATTCCAAAGCCAAAGTCAAATCGGTCGAATTTAAACTTGGACTTGTTAAAAAGCCTTTCTTATTTTAAATTTATTTTTTACATTTTTAGATCAGCAATACAAAGTCATAATGATGGAGGAGCGCATATGAGCCTACTGTTGTTGTCAATCCTAGATTTTTTTTTTTTTTTTTTTACCATTTTTGTCTGCATGTTTTAAATTGATAATAGCATATTAAAAAAGGGACTCATTCGCATAAGACGCGCGATTATGGTTGTCGAGGGGGAGGGGGGCCCTTTGCGTTAGTTAGCCCAGGGCCCCGCGAAGGCTTAACGCGGCACTGGCCTTAACTACTATGTACTTACATCAAAATATAAGTACAATGTACTTATTGGGTTCATATTGAATTGCAAAACACTTTTGCTGCTATTGAGGTGGAATACGGGTAAGGTTAGGGAAAGCTTTGGTGGTATGGGTAGGTTTAAGGGTAGGGGTAAGGTGTAAGAGATTGGTCAACTGTGTAATTATAAATGTAATTACAGAAATTAATTGCAGATGTAATTACATGCAGGTGTTTTTAATATATAAGTACAATGTAAAAACATGTATGTAAGGACTTAGCCTATTTATTAGCTCAATTTAATTGTTACAGGGAATAAGAATTGAATCAACTGTAAATGATTCACTGTAAATGATTCAGAATTAATATTTAACACTTCATCAATTATTCGTCCAGCGAAAATTGAGGTTAGAGTATTTTACCAATTCTGGACAAAATATTATTCTGCGGCCAACAGTAACAATATTTTATTATGATTATTGTTATTATTGTAATTATTATATTATAAGCAAGAGGTAACTTGATCTTTGAGTTTAAGACAGTAATTTGATACACAGCACAAGAAACTCGTATATGTGAAAATCAAAACAAGATTTATTGACTACTTCTAATGATTACAAGAAACTAAGGCTAAACACACACACACACACACACACACACACACATACATACATGCACACATACATTCGCGGAGTTGATGAGTTATGAAAAGTCCCAAGTTCAGTGCTAACTTAACTCATAACCTGAGGAAAATCACAAAAGCAGAGCTTTGGCTTGATTCTTTAGGTTTAAAGGAGTTTCACCAGTTTCCAGCAAGAGAGAGAGAAGTTTGCTTGTACCTGCGTTTGCTGGGACAGCTGAGGTAATCGGGTTGTTCCGTGACTCGTGTACAGCGGAATCCCGTTCTGGATTGGCTGTCTTTCAGGTGACGTCTTCTCGGGAAAGCCCTGTGGGTTGCGCGGAAGCTTTGAAGGATGCTGCTGGCTGAGCGTCTGGCTTGAGCGGCTCTCTTCTTGGGAGACTTTGGTCAGATATTTCACGAAGTGTTTTGGAGTCTGGATGTGACGGCTGTTGAATGAGCAGCGGCGCAGCTCGTGGTTGAAGTCGGGTGTTCGATGGAAAATCAGCCCCGGTCAATCAGTTATCAATGACCCATGCGACTTTCCGCCGTGGTCAAAGTAGCGGTGTTTCGGCTACCGGCTTCTGACCGATTTCGAGCGATTTCTGACCGACTTCTGACTTCCAGCTTCTGACATTAGCTTGTTCGGACAGCATAGTTTTAAGGGAGCGATCCTCCAATGAGACGTTGCTACGGAGATTAGACACGCCTCGTCTATTGTCTATTGATCACATCGCGTGATATCTGCAGAACATTCTCCTGTTTTATTAACAACTTTATAAAGTTTCTTAATATTTTCCTGATACTGAATTTCAATGTTTCATTCACACAGAATTACACAGAATTATAAATTCTGCATTTAGAACTCAAACATGACACACTTCTTACACACATATTACTAGACTGACCTAATTAAAACAATGATTACAATAATGCATTTGAAGAAAACCCACATATTGAATACATTGAATAGACATGTTAGTAATTACATCATGGCATGTATTATTCTGTATATAGTTAATACTTTAAGTAATCGACAATTGTCCCTTTTGAGATTCAAGATTGAGTCCTTAAGCATAGTTTAAACTTTGACCGGAGTCACGAGTGACCGGGTCACGATGGACGGTCAACACAAGGGAGGTATTGATAGGACAGATTCGTCTTTAAATCCGTTGATGGGTATTTTCCTGTTCCGTCCGATAATACAAGAGGGTTTTGTGAGAGAATCAATAGATTTAATGTGATCAAATCCACGTGATGGGTTCTGATTAGTTTATTGCTGATGAGCTAAGAAGTCCTTTAGACAGAGTCCTTTGTTAAAAGAAGTCACGTCATCACTCCGGTTAAGGCTAGACGTTTCCTGTCAGGAAATGGATCTTTTGGACCAAAATGAAGCTTTGTTCAATCATGTTGTTCATTGATAAAGTCATTGGTAGGTTCTGTCGAGCAATGCCCTACATGTATGTACACAATAAGTGCATTGTATCAAATTATTAATTTAAATGTAAGTACATAGTAGTTAAGGCCACTTAATGTAAAGTGGGACCAGTTTTTTTTTTTTTATATGGTGTAAAAAGATACAAAATATTTGTGGATACATGTTTTAAAAAAACACAGTGTGAAAAGACACAAGATTGAAATATGTCAAATACACTGATAATCATTAAAACAGGTTGTGTGTAGTACAGATAGAGAAACAAGTCACATAATAACTTTGTTCAAAACATACAGTACACTTAAAAAGATAATGATATAGTAAAACATAGTGAAAACAATACAAGTTTGAAATATGTTGAATACAATTTTTGAAAAGATACAATTTTTACTACAGTGTAAAAAGATACAAGTCATTGAATAAATGTTTTTAAAAAGTCATTGACAAAAAGATCACACAATTTTTAAATCATGGTGTGAAAATCATGAATACATTTGTTAAAATATAATGAAAACATGCAATGTAAGAGATGTGGCAAAGCTAAACAGGATGTCATCTATCTATGAAATAATTGGTGATGTATAGCACCGAGGAGATCCACAATCAGGCGACGTTCTCGTAAGTGTTCACGTAACGCGTCGTGAATGATTGCAAAATTTTCAAACATTCCACAGGAAGAGTGGGCGCAATTGTCAATCAGCTCGCGAATTCTGTCATCTTGTCTATTCAGACGATCGCGAATTTCATTGAAGTAAGTGTCATAAATGGCAAGTCTGTTGCAAATCTCATTATGCTGCTGATGCAATTTGGTGAGAATTTCTTCACGTTGACTACTAAGACGATTTATCATTTCAACAATTAAATTTTCAATGTCACCTCGACCATTCAGAGAATCATCTACTGCTTCTTCCCGAAATGCAAACGGTGTCTGACGACCTCTGGGGGCCACTTCACAATCACTGCCCCAAGATGATTCCTCCCAAGCGTTCAGCTGTGTAGATGTCCAACTAGTTACATCATTTAAGTTGGTGTCTGTAAATATATAAAAAAATACTATAAGCATACTGAAGTGAAATTGAGATCAATTAAAACTAAAAACATTTTAAATATAATCTAAAATAACTAAGGTAAAATATGACAATAAGAAATAACATTTTTAAAAATTAAAATAAAACAAGATAAAATATCACATTGTGAAAATCATTTAAAATTAGAAAGTAAAATAATTTGTTAAATTAAGAAAAAAATATCACATTATGAAAATCATTTAAAATTAGAAAGTAAAATAATTTGTTAAATTAAGAAAAAATATCACATTATGAAATAACATTTAAATGTAGAAACTAAAATAATTTTTAAATTAAGATAAAATTAAGACAAATCGTTTAACTAAAACTATCAAAACTATCCAGATACTGAATAAAAAATAAAACATACCTCAGACCGCCGGGCTTTTATTTTGTCTCTGTCCATCTACTGGATTCACATGTTGTCCTGACGGAAGTTCAGAATCATCATAGCGATCCCTGGTGGAGGTACTTGGCGTTGCATCCTGTTCAGTTGACGATTCCTCTCCCGTCAATTCTGAAGATTGCGTTAGATCCACGAATCCTGGTTGAGTCAGAAACTGTTGGATGTCTAAAACAAAGAAAAAACAAGTTTTTCGTTAGGTCATTCCACGTTTTTTTGTCCTGTCAAATTAGTAATATATATATCTGTGAAAACACGAAAGACACATGTAGAACATTTGATCTGTGAAAAAACTCGACAGACAGATATACAAATCATTAAGTATAGATGATAGCGTAATAGGCATAGACATAATATACGTAGACTCATAGACTGACGCTGCCTATTGGAGCGGACGTATCAGCGCGGCGCCATCTTGGATGGGTCCCCAATGCGCCGCCCCCCGCATTTATTTCTACTGAGGAAGATGTATCCTCAACTACAATAATCATAACTCCCCGAGTTTTTACCGGATTTTCACACGGTTTGGTTTGTTACAAACGGCAGAGACTTAGTTATGATACAGGACGCTGTCACACATTGAAAAATTCTGCTTTCATGTTGAAAGACTTTGTATTACGCTCTTTAACAAAGACATATGGTAGGCTATGGCATATTGATAAATGTATAAATGAATGAATTTTATATTTTAATAAAGAAACAAGTTTGATTGTTCATTTGAATTTATTTCTCTCTCTCTCACACACACACACAATGGCATATTGATAAATGTATAAATGAATGAATTTTATATTTTAATAAAGAAACAAGTTTGATTGTTCATTTGAATTTATTTTTCTCTCTCACACACACACACTCTAACACTCACACACTCACACACACACAATGGCATATTGATAAATGTATAAATGAATGAATTTTATATTTTAATAAAGAAACAAGTTTGATTGTTCATTTGAATTTATTTCACACACACACACACACACACACACACACACACACACACACACACACACACACACACACACACACACACAAGCTCCCATATATACTGTACCAGCTCAAATTTTTTTTAAAGGCCTGGAAAAGTAAACGTTATAATTCCAGGTCATTCCAACATCTTACATTACCCTGTCAGACTTGCAACTGGGACTGGGGAGCTAAAATCCTTTAAAAAGAACTGTTTTGCACAGCTTCTTTCGTATGCTTGCACTCTGTAACTCCAGGGTAGTTAATTTTGCAATGTGGTGCAGCCTTACTTTGTGAAATACAGACACCACAAATGACACAAGCATGAAATGATGGTTCTCAATTCCGAATTGGGTGTCTGCAATGTGCTCCCCAAGTAAGAACACATCCTCTGAACCAATCTCCGCCCGAACGAAACGGTTGACGAAGGACACACGGACACCTTGTTCCTTTGAGTTTTGTCGAATCACACGCTCTGCTGCTCTGACCACCTTCACTGTTCCCTCTGAGGGGATCATCAGCCCACCATTGTTTTTAAGTTCAAGCAGGTGGTAGCTCTGGTCAGAAGATGAGGGTACAGCAGCTGTGACGAGGCTTGCACGGCACACCTCACAGGACAGTTTTTTCAGAATTTTTCTGACAACAAACCCTGAAATGTAGACAAGGGCATTGTCCACAAGACCACCAAAGCGGGTGGGCAGGTAACTGTGGTCACATATGACTGCAGGAATGTTTGCAAATGGGGACAGAAGCTCTTCCTCTGCCATTAAAACAGAGTGAATGTCTGCAGCTGATAGGGACACAGTTTCATCTTGTGCTGCCACGTTGCCTGACCCACTTGGTGAGACACAACAACGTACCATCAGACGACGGAAAATGCCTTGGAACTGCCCTGCAGTTGGATTGTTATTCCAGCCTCCTAAAAAAAAAAAAAAAAAAAAAAAAACCTTTACACACTTAGATTACAGAGATGTTTGATGAGGACAATCAGAGTCATAATCGATATATCTTCTGAGGTTAAGTAAGGAAACTGTATAACAATTTTTTCCCCACAGGTAGGCTATAAAAGGTAAGTAAGGTAATAACTGTATAACCATGTTTCTTCCAAAGGTAGGCTATAAAAAAGATACACACTGGTGTCTGATGTGCCGTTTACTTTAGGGGGTGGATTACTTCATGAAGTGATAGCCACCAATATGTGACCAGTCTGAGAGGTCTATCACATCAAAACATACTGTAAACTAGGGATGTATAGGTACTGTATATATATAAAAAAAAAAAAACTTATACTATAATTTGCCCACCCAGAAGGTACCAATATTCGGTCTGGCCCATGGACTAAAAAAACTAATTATAAATATGAAAATTATACCTGATGCCCTGACAGAATTGAACAAAAGCTCCAAGTGATCCTGACTGTAGCGGTATGTGCAGACATAACGCTGAACTTGGAGCAGGTCAGGAATCATCATCAACAATGTGTCCATGTTGATGACAAAGCCAATGACTGACAGATACCTTCAAAAGAAAACGTTTCATCAATAAGATCATGGCAAAACAAGACACCTCAAGAGCACCTAGTAATTGCAGTTATTGAAAGACATTAATTGACTTTTCTACAAATATTCATAACATGTAACTCAACATATGGTGACAGAGATAGCGGCAGCAATACATGTTTTGCTCCAATAAAGTCCCTGAATGGTAAATGATTTAAGTGCAGTACAAATCTACTGGGTGCAAAATTACTGGGTGCTTCTTGAGAGTATAAGTCAGTGTCAGGAACAACTAGGAACTATATTAAAACTGAACAAGGATAGATTAAAAACAAGAACATGTCATACATACCATTTGACACCTCTATAACCTGAAAAACACTGAACACAAGAAGATTCCAACATGCAGAGACAAACATCATAAACAAGAAGAAAAAGTGCAATACAAGATATGCTCCTTAAAGCAGGAGGGACTCACATCACCTCCTGCCTATGGTTTTGCAAACAGCAACATCATATGAACATACATACCATATTTGACACCTGTCCTGTATGACCTGAAAAATACTGAACAGAAGAGTCAACAGAAACAAAACTGCAGACAGCAAAACGATCCAAACCAGAGAAAGAGCATCTTATGAACTCGATGTGTAGCAAGAGAACAGAGCATCATATTAACTTATGATGTTGTGAACTTTCGTGGAAACCATTCGATATTTAAAAAAAAAACCTCTTTGTTTGGTGGAGGGGTGTGCCATCTCTCATCACCAAACTGAGCAAGTATTCCCTGCCTCTCAACAAGAGCTCTACTCTCTCTGTCCAATTCAAAGCACCCAGAGGGGCTTTGTATCCCTTGGCACGGGGATTGCGGCTGTTCAGGATGCCAAACAACCTGTCAATCATCTTAAAAAAAAGCATAAGGCTCTGTTAACTGATATATCACCCATAACAGTAGTATCATATCATGGAAATCAAATTATAATCTTTTATTTAGTACACAGCTCTGCTTGGATTTCCCTCTACAGGTAAGTATAAACAGAGATGGCTTTCATGCAGAATATGCAGTGTTATATAACAATGTTTGCATGTTATGTTACCTCAATGAATTCTGCTGTTGCTTCACAGTTTTTAAACTGTGAATAACCAAGGTCCCTCAGTGTGCGCAGTGCTACCACTACAGAGTGACTCAATGTTTGAGCAGCCAAGGACACCTTCATCTTCTGGCCATCAAATTGAACATGCTTGTTTGTTATCTTGTTGGCCGCATGCAGTCCATCTTTTGTTTGCAGATTGTTGAGCTCAACGATGTATGACCAGCTGATTTCTTGAGTGGAGCTGGTTATCGGGCTGTAAGCCTGCAACATATTGTGTGCCAGTTTCAACATGTGACAAGCGTCCATCAACACAAACAACCTGTCAGCGGTCACTGGATGTTCAAAGAAGGTTTTTAATGGCTCATGGGGGTTTCCCTTTAGCTGACACCCGAGCTGGTTGCACATGTTGACATTGGAGGCATGTCCATCCATTGTCATGCAGACCACTTTTATGCCACGTGCATGCAATTCCTCCAGAGCATGGACAACCAGGACCTTCTGTGTGTCTGGAGACAGAAACTTTGTGAGGTAGTAGGCAATTGGAGCTTTCCAATGACCCTGTATTCCTACCACCATAAAAACAAGCACCTCTGTGGCTAAATCAGTCTCATCCATGCCATTCCCCATATCCACATATCCAGACATTTTCTGGGTATGGGGATTGTACTGGACATGTTTTTTGATGGCCATGGCATCCAACATGAGGGCCACAGAGCCATATTTAGCAGGGTCTTCTTCACGTCTTCTCTTCAACATGTCCAACATCATTGTGTTGAGCCCAGGCCTGGCATCCACTGATTGCATCCACCTTTACAAAAAGAAAATAAATAGCTATTTAAGTGCTTCAACCCTTGGATCCCTATTTTGGGCACTTTTTCATTTTTTTCTATGATTGTTCTTTTTTCCAATACTTTGGAAGACATTTTCCAAGAAAAAAATAGTGAAAATAGCACATATACGCTCAAAACTTCTACATCAGTTCCCTGTTTGTTGTACATTATGTAGGGCTGAAGTGTTTTAAGTATTTTAACCAGTATGTTTAAAAAGTGTAATAAAAAAAAAACATGTACTACACCGTTGCAATGTATGTGGATGTGGCAGGGGAAGATGCAGAGAATCCCTCAGGTAACTATAGGCTTTCGGACCATGGAGGTGCAGTGTGAGGGCAAACTCTCTCTGGTCCTTGGTGTATTCATGGCCCCGCTTTGAAAAGAGGTCTACCTGAAGATCTGAAATTCAGTTAAACTAGTTAGCCAAACTAGTTAGAAAGTTCCCTTGAAATAATACCTTTATAAAGTCTGACAAAGAGTGTAAACAACATACAATTCAAGGTTGTATTATCAATTTATTTTTACCAGAGTGGAAGCCAAGCCTTTCATTCAACTCTTCATTTATAAGGTTCTTTTCCTTCAGATCTTCCAGAAGACTCTTTACGGTTTTCTTTGCTCTCCGTTCCCGGGTCTTTGCATTTTGCTTCTCCCGCTCTAGACTCTCCACTCTAGCCAAAGCTTCACTGAGTCTGGCCTTTAGACGAGTAGGAGAATTGGGCAATGCATAG